>NC_135783.1:307514321-307529321 GCF_051106095.1 Pogona vitticeps
TTCAGGTCTTGCAGAAAGTGCTGTTTTTTACCTGTAAAGCCTTGTAAAGCTTGACGGTTTGATATATAAAGGAACATGTCTTCCCCTAAGTACTTGTACATGTCTTAAAACCAATGGAAGCCCTTCTCTGAATGCCCTACAATCAGAACTGCCGATGACGGCTAAAAGAGCAAAGTAGGAAGCCTGTAGTCTTCCAGATGTTGTTGGGCTACAACCCCTTTTGTTGAATAAATATGCTGACAAAGGCTGAACATATGGAAGGCCACAGGTATCCCATCTCTTCCCTATAAAGACCTGCCTGGCATTTATGTTACTACCTTTTTCACTGCAGCCCAACATCCTTGTTCTCTAGACCCCTTTTAACATCCTCTCTTTCATGGACAAGCCCACTTCTTCAGACATATGGAGCAAAGTACAGAGTTCACAAGGAAGACTTTTATGTCAGCTTTAAGTCAGTGGTATATGGTTACATCTCACATCTGATTTTCTAAGCAGAGATCATCTGCTTATAGGGCTGTATCCAACAAAAATCCTCCCATGGATAAAAGAGTTTCTTCTGTCAGCTAGCAAGAGTTAGCAGGAAACCAAGTTTCTCTACTAGTTGAAAAGGGGAAGGAAGAGGCTATCATTTCTAATTCTTCTTCCCCACATACAAGGGGGTTCTGATCAGTATTGAGCCTTTCTCAGAAAAAATGAGCTAGGAACCTGTAACTGCCATACTATTCTACATATTCCCCGAAGAAGTCAAGGCACTTTCAACATCTGTCCTGCAGCTTCTTAAGTCCCTGCAAATAAAATTCTTCCAACTGCTGGTGTAATCACTCATTTGCAGCATTAGTTGCCTTCTGAACACTCCCAAATCATTGTCCTTTTAGGTGTTTTTTGAGTTTGGGGAACAGATCATAGTCAGGAGTCAGGTTGAGAGAATAGGGTGGATGGGACATCACTTGAAAGCCTAAGGACGTCAGTTTTGCCATTGTTTCACCTACAATGTGTGACGAGGCGTTGTCATGCAACAGGATGACACCATTTGAGAGCCTTCCTCAACTTTTTTCCTTGATGTTTTGCCTCAACTTCGTCAATAAAGCACAATAATTTTTTGCAATAATGGGTGAACCCTGTTGGAGGTAGTCCACCAGCAGAACTCCCTTCTTATCCCAAAAAACTGTTGCCATTTGCTTCTGTGCTGACCTTTGGCCTGGGGAAACCACTATGCCTCCATTCCTTATACTGTTCCTTTGTCTCAGGATCATAACAGTAGATCCATGTCTCATCACCAGTTACCAGTTTGCCCAGGAAATCTGACTCATTTCTTGCAAAATGCTCCAAAACAGCCACCGATAACTCCACACGTTTCCTCTTTTGTTCGGTTGTCAAAAGTTTGGGGAGCCACTTTGCTGCCAGCTTTCTCATTTCCAAGTCTTTGTGGATAATGGCACCAACTCTCTCACGGGATATTGCCAGATATCTAGCAATGCTTTTGGCTGATATTCGGCTGTCTTCCGTGATCATGTCAGGGATGGCTTTCACATTCGCAGGCACAGAGACAGAAACAGGCCTTCCACTGGGTTTCTCACTTTCAACACTGAAATGGCCAGTTTTAAAATTGACAACCCAGCGTTTAACTGTTGCATATGAAGGACCACTGTCACCCATAGTTTGTGACATTTCATCATGGATCTGCTTTGCACCTTTCCCTTGGAGAAACAGGAACTTGATTATGGCCCTTTGCTCTTCCACACTGAACTTTTCTGGAGGTTCTGCCATGTTCACTTTGGACCTGAACATGAAAGATAAGTTACAATCATGAGTAGTCGATTTTTGCACCAATGAATACAGACAAATTGGCCAATACACCTTGCAATTTATAGTTTCCTAGCTCATTTTTTCTGGGAAAGGCTCAATACTTATCGTAACCTGATGCCCACCTAAAATCTGCTCTTAAGTCTTAAATAGCTTGCTATTTATATAATCTTCCTTATATTGAGTCAGACCATTGGTCCATCTAGCCCAGTATTATTGACATTAATTGACAGCAGTTTGGACTAATCACTGTTGGCTATCATGTACCCTTGACCCAAAAACAGTACACTCCTACCATGTTTCCCCAAAATTAAGACATGGTCTTATATCAGTTTTTGCTCCAAAAATGCATTAGGGCTTATTTTCGGAGGATGATTCATTTTTTTCATGTAGAACACTCTACATTCATTCAAATACATTCATGTCATCTTCTTCTGGTTGCTGCACAAAGCTGCACAACGATGGAGGGTGGGGTTTCACTTAATGGGGGCTTATTTTGAGGGTAGGGCTTATATTACAAGCATCCTGAAAAATTATACTAGGTCTTATTTTCAGGTTAGGTCTCATTTTCAGGGAAACAGGGTATCTGCAATGGTTGTCCTCTACCACTGAATGCAAAGCTTCATGAGGGAGGGAGGGGACACCTGCCTAGTTAGCCACATCAGCTGAATCAACTCTGGCAATCAATGGGGTTTCACATATCACAGAGCGATCACAACCACAACCATTGTTGGCAATGAGTGGCAGAGGTCTAGTCTAGTATTATTGACTTTGACTGGCAGCAGTTTTCCAAGCTTTTAGGCAGCATTATCCTAGCGCTACATGGAGATGCAGAAAAGTGCTGCTTGGGCTACATGGACAAGATTTGTCTCCTTTTCCTCCATAGTGGAACTCTGCTCAGCTATTCCTCCATCTGCAAAATGAGTATTCAACAGACTGAATCCTCTATGATCAAGTAAACTTGATTCTTATTCTCATTGTCATTACATTTTATTTTCTGTTCTCATTTTGAATTTGATTAGGATATTTTGTGTTACATGTCTTTAAAAATCTTCTTGCTTATGTTTTTTAAATCACCCAGAAAAATATGTTGTGGTCACTTAATGCATGAAAACAGCATAACCAGACTTTGAATTGAATCCAGAAAAGTAACAGCAGCGGATGCAGCTGAAATAGCAAAAGGTTTACATGCTTGAAGTAGAAACTTTGTTGTTTGTTTGTTTGTTCAGTCGTTTAGTCGTGTCCGACTCTTCGTGACCCCATGGACCAGAGCACGCCAGGCCCTCCTATCTTCCACCGCCTCCCAGAGTTGTGTCAAATTCATGTTGGTTGCTTCGATGACACTGTCCAACCATCTCATCCTCAGTCGTCCCCATCTCCTCTTCACACTTTCCCAACATCAAAGTCTTTTCCAAGGAGTCTTCTCTTCTCATGAGATGGCCAAATTACTGGAGCCTCAGCTTCAGGATCTGTCCTTCCAATGAGCACTCGGGGTTGATTTCCTTTAGAATTGATAGGTTTGTTCTCTTTGCAGTCCAGGGAACTCTCAAGAGTCTCCTCCAGCACCACAATTCAAAGGCATCAATTCTTCGGTGGTCAGCTTTCTTTATGGTCCAGCTCTCACTTCCATACAACACTACAGGAAAAACCATAGCTTTGACTATTCGGACTTTCATTGGCAAGGTGATGTCTCTGCTTTTTAAGATGCTGTCAAGATTTGTCATTGCTTTCCTCCCAAGAAGCAGGCGTCTTTTAATTTCGGGGCTGCTGTCTCCATCTGCAGTGATCATGGAGCCCAAGAAAGTAAAATCTGTCACTGCCTCCATATCTTCCCCTTCTATTTCCCAGGAGGTGATGGGACCAGTGGCCATGATCTTAGTTTTTTTGATGTTGAGTTTCAGACCGTTTTTTGCACTCTCCTCTTTCACCCTCATTACAAGGTTCTTTAGTTCCTCCTCACTTTCCGCCATCAGAGTGGTATCATCTGCATATCGGAGGTTGTTGATATTTCTTCCTGCAATCTTAATTCCAGCTTGGGATTCCTCCAGTCCAGCCTTCCGCATGATGTATTCTGCATATAAGTTAAATAAGCAGGGTGACAATATACAGCCTTGTCGTACTCCTTTCCCAATTTTGAACCAATCCGTTGTTCCATATCCAGTTCTAACTGTTGCTTTGTTAACTGATCTTATTTAGCTGCTGAGAATTCTGCACTTGTACTACTACACACAGCAAAGAAATGGGATTTTGGCCAGAGATGAAGACGTCAATGATGGTGTAAAACTGAGCCAAGCTGTACCAGACTTCCGTTCCAATGTTAGAACTGAAAAAAGGTGAGGCAACAATCTGCACTTCGTCTCTACACAAATCTATGTGTGTAGAGTTTCTCCACTATCGACTAATTGCAGCTAATTACCAACATAACAGTTTGGACAAAATGGTTTTCAGAATTACTCCTGTGTCCCCTTCCCATGAAGCAGAGTCAAACTGGCTCCCTGGGATATTGGTGGTGGTGAAACAAGCAGGACAGAAACTAGAGTGATGATAGCGAAAAATTCTGAGTAAATCCAACAGAACACAGGCTAGATCTCATTGGAAGGTCTATTCCATTACAGTGGCAGTAGCAAATAGGTCGTTCTTCTCTGCCACCACTACATCTGCGAAGAGTTATCTGGCTGAGTTATTTTATGTGGTCAGGGCCTATATACCAAACCTCAGAAGGAGAATGCAGACCACACTAGAGCTCACTGTGAGGAATCTGTACTGCAATTTGCAGACAAAATCACTTGGATCTGCTCTGACTTGCATGCTGTAGTTAATACAGGTCTTGTAAATGTAACTATGGACCCCTGTTTGTTCTGCATTAATGAATGCTTCAGTTTTTGCAGCCTGATTATGTGCACAGGACCTTGGAAAAGTGAAGGCTACCATGTCTCCTGCACCTTTGCCCCTCCTGGCTTATAAAAGGTGTTAGAGAGGGACTGGCCTAGCAGGTCTGAGGAGTGGTGAGTGCCTCCTTGCAGCAGGGTACAATTTCAGCATGCTTAAAGGAGGCAGTAGTAAGACCACTATTGAAAATCTCTCCTTGGACCCCATGGTATTTGATACTTACTGGCCAGTCTCTATTATTCCATTCTTGAGCAAGACACTGGAGCAGGTTGTGACTTCTCAGCTCCAGGGGATTTTGGAGTAGACAGACTATCTAAATCCATTTCAACCTGTCTTCTGGCCTGGTTATGGGACAGAGACTGCTTTGGTAACCTTGATGGATGACCTATGCTGGGAACTGGACAGGGAGTGTGTGTCCATACTGGCTCTGCTGTATGTTTCAGCATCTTTCAATACCATTGTCCATGTTATCCTTCTAGGCCATCTCTGAGATGGGCCTAGAAGGCACTGTCTTACAGTGGCTTCAGTTCTTCCTAGAGGGGAGGACCCAGAGGGTGGTGCTGGGAGACTCCAACAGCCTGGCTACTGGCCTGTGTTCCTGTTGTTCCTCAGGGTTCTGTTTTGTCCCCTATGCTATTTAACATCTACACAAAACTGCTGGGAGAGATTGTCCAGAATTTGGGAGTTTGTTGTCACTAGTATGTGGCTGACAGACAACCATCTATCCTTTCCATCTAAATCCGAGGAAGCTGTTTCAGCTCTAGATCAGTGTCTAGTGTCAGTAATGGACTGGATGAGGGCAAATAAATTGAAACTTAATCCAGACAAGCTAGAGGCGCGCCTGGTTGAAAGGCAGATCAAGGAATAGAGATTCAGCCTGTGCTGGATGGGGTTACACTCCCTTTGAAAACACAGGAATGCAGCTTGGGGGTGCTCCTGAATCCGTCTCTGAGCCTGGATGCCCAAGTTTTGGCAGTGGTCAGGAACACCTGTCCACAATTAGAACTAGTGCAGCAGCTGCATCTGTTTCTTGAGAGGTCTGATTTGGCAATGGTAACACATCCCCCAATTATATCTTGTCTGGACTGCTGTAATGAGCTCTATGTGGGGCTGCCTCTGGAAAGTGTCAGGAAACCTCAGAGGGTGCAAAATACCACAGCCAGATTGTTAACTAGAGCTGGTTATAGAGAACATATAACTCCCCTGTTACAACAGTTCTACTAGATGCAGATCCATTTCCGTGCTAGTTTTAACCTATAAAGCCCTAAATGACTTGGGTCCTAACTCTCTAAAACAGAGGTTCTCAAATGTGGGTCCCCAGATGTTCTTGGACTGCAACTCCCACTCCCAGATATTCTGGCCAGCACAACAAATGATGAAGGCTTCTGGGAATTGCAGTCCAAGAATATATGGGGACACCAGTTTTAGAAAAACTGGTCCAAAAGACCACACGTCCTCCTATGAGCCTGCTTGGGCATTAAGAACATCAGGGGAGGCCTCACCACCCTCACAGGCACGTTTCATGGGGACATGAGAGAGGACTTTCTCTGTCACTGCTGCCAGACTCTGGAATTTCTTCCCATGGGAAGCCAGGCGGGCTCCAAATTTGCTTTTCTTCTGCAAGCAGGCAACGACCTTTCTCTTCAGACAGACCTTTCCTTAGTGACTTGCAGTCTGAGAGGGGTTTTTAAAATTGGATTGTTGTGATCTGTTGCTTTTAAATGTACTTTCAGTATTGACTTTATTTACTGTTTTTAATATACTTGTTTCTTTTTAAATATCCATATACTTACTCTTTTGGCTACAGTATATCACAGAAATGAGTACACTCCCTCACATTTCATAAATATTTTAGTATATCTTTTTGTGTGACAACACTGAAGAAATGATACTTGTCTAAACCGCTGGCAACAAAAGTGAATGAACCCCTAAATGACAATGTCCAAATTGGGCATGAAGTGTTAATATTTTGAGTAGCCACCATTATTTTTCAGCACTGCCTTAACCCTCTTGGGCATAGAGTTCACCAGAGCCTCACAGGTTGCCACTGGAGTACTTTTCCACTCCTCCATGACGACATCACAAAGCTGGTGGATGTTAGAGGCTTTGCGCACCTCCACCTTCCATTTCAGGATACCACACAGATGCTCAATAGGGTTTAGGTCTGGAGACATGCTTGGCCAGTCCATCCCCTTTTCCCTCAGCTTCCTTAGCAAGACAGTGGTCATTTTGGAGGTGTGTTTGGGGTCGTTATGTTGGAATACTGCCCTGTGGCCCAGTCTCTGAATGGAGGGGATCATCCTCTGCTTCAGTATATCACAGTACATGTTGGCATTCATGGTTCCCTTAATGAACTGTAGCTCCCCAGTGCCGGCAGCACTCATGCAGCCCCAGACCATGACACTCCCACCACCATGCTTGACTGTAGGTACAACACACTTGTCTTTGTACTCCTCACCTGGTTGCCACCACACACGCTTGACACCATCTGAACCAAAGAAGTTTATCTTGGTCTGATCGGACCACAGGACATGGTTTCAGAAATACATGTCTTTAGTCTGCTTGTCTGCAGCAAACCATATGTGGGCTTCCTTGTGCATCATCTTTAGAAGAGGCTTCTTTCTGGGACGACAGCCCTGGATACCAATTTGATGTCATGTGTGGCGTTTGGTCTGAGCACTGATAGGCTGAACTCCCCACCCCTTCAACATCTGTAGCAATGCTGGCAGCACTCATATGTCTATTTCCCAAAGCCAACCTCTGGATATGATGCTGAGCACAGGCACGCAACTTCTTTGTTCGACTCAGGCGTGGCCTGTTCTCAGTGGAACCTATCCTGTTAAAACGCTGTATCATCTTGGCCACCGTGCTGCAGCTCAGTTTTAGGATTTTGCCAATCTTCTTATAGCCTAGGCCATCCTTATGTAGAGCAACAATTCGCTTTTCCAGATCCTCAGATAGGTCATTACTATAAGGTGCCATGTGGAACTTCCAGTGACCAGTCTGAGAGAGAGCACCTGCTCCCCCTTCACACTTGAGATTTGTGACATCAATGGGTCTCATGACACCAGGGAGAGAAAACGGCTACTTGGGCCCAATTTGGACATTGTCACTTAGGGGTGTACTCACTTTTGTTGACAGCGGTTTAAACATTAATGGCTGTGTGTTGGTTATTTTGAGGGTACAGCACATTTGCACTGTTATACAAGCTGTATACTCACTGCTTTACATTGTAGCCAGGTATCATTTCTTCAGTGTTGTCACATGAAAATATATACTGTACTAAAATATTTATGAAATGTGAGGGGGTGTACTCACTTCTGTGATATACTGTATTAAATATTTTCCCTTTAATTATGTACACTGCCTTGGGTCCTTTTGGGGAGAAAAGCGAGGCAAAAAAGTTTTGAACAATTTAATAAATAAATAATGGCTTGGTGTCGTGTGTAAACCAGACTACTACCATAGACCATGATCATCCAACAAATATAATCAAGTGTATTTGGAACCATTTTCCTGCTCTTAATATTTTCATTTTAAACAAGTATAAACAACTAAATTTTTAACAAAATTAATCTTTTATCAATTTCCAAAGTTTTTAAAGTACATGTGTATCATATATCTCCTTGTATTTGTGTGGAATGTAGTCTCAACAGACATAATGCAGCAAACTTGGTGAGTCCTAAGCAAATGTATTGAATTCTGTTGAAAAAAAAACAGGATATAAAAGTTAGAAAAGGAGATTAATGTTGTGTTTAACTCAATGGCATATCACATTAGCACCCTTTGTGGATTACAAGAGCAAATTCAACAATCATTTTTCAGATCTGCTTTGATTTGGATTCCTGAATTGAGGGGGGGTTGGACTTGATGGCTTTATAGGCCCCTCCCAACTCAATTATTCTGTGATTCTGTAGTGGGAAGCAGGTTCAGACACTTAGAACAGCAATAAGACTCCAGGCCAACATCTAGTCATATAAGTTTCCATGGAAGCATGAACCCCAGTTACCAGGACTCCAGTTCCAAAGACTGAATGAATTTATTGCTGAACAGCATCAGATTCCTATGCTTCATCCAGTCCTCCTGTATAATACAGAATGTAATACCAATAGGTAGATGTGCCTCTCTCTTCTCCTATAGACAATTTTTCCACTTCTTAATGTCATTTCATGAAGAAAAGCTATGACATTTTGAAGTTCAGTGTTTTATTTCTGATATTTCTAAGTGCATCCTAAATGATCAGACATCAAATTAACTTAGTTAGTAAAGATGAGCTATACCAATTTAAAAGTAGTCTCTAAACAAAAGCAGTCTCTAAATAATTTCGTAAGAACAGATTTGTTTTCCAACATTTGCACCACCATTAGCACACAGCACCCTCAAGCAGCTTTTCTGATGCAGTGCTCTACTAGGAATCTCACTTTTAACATTTGCCTTGAGGCTTCTAATCCCTGCTAGACAGCTGGGGAGCCACCATTTAGTTTTCTAACAATGTTCCAACATTGCTAGAATGCTGGAACATTCAGAGAAATGTAGAAGTACATAATCGACTAATGTTCTAAGGCACTGGTTCTTAACCTTGGGTTACTCAGGAATTTTGGACTGCAACTCCCAGAAGCCTTCACCACCAACTGTGCTGGCTGGGGTTTCTGGGAGTTGCAGTCCAAAAACACCTGAGTAACCCAAGGTTAAGAACCACTGTTCTAAGGCATGAAAACAAAATTAGGCTAAATTTTCACAAAATGGAAGTAATTCAGTATTAGAATACAACTATAGCTTTATTCAGGCTTTCACTTGACCTTGTGGAGGATTAAATGATCCTTCTATCAGTCAATGGTATCAAGGTAACCCTACCAGTCTACTTTCTGACCTGCATACGGTATGTTGCTATTAAATGCCAGGTCAGTCCAACATAAAACTGAATTAATATCAGACCTTGTAGAAGAGGAAAAGGCCAACCTGGAATGTCTAACTGAAATCTGAGTGGGAGAGGAGGCAGGGAAGAGCCCATTCTCAGCTGTGTCTCCCAGGTTATTTGATCCAGCATCATGGCAGGTCAGAGGGGAGGGGTGAGGAAATTCTGTTGTCCACAGAAACTCTACCAGTATCAACAGGATCTCTGCCTTGTCATGCCCAGATCTAGAGTGCCTTTGCCTCGTGCTGGCCCACAGAGACAAAATGGGAGTGATGCTGGTGTACCACTCTCTCCGTAATCCAGGTCACTCCTTACCAGAACTGATGAAATGTGCCACTATGGTGATGTTTAGGTCCCCCAGATGTTTGTTATTAAGGGACTCCAACATACATGCAAAGGCACACTTATCTCGAATGGTTCTGAAGTTCACGGAGGCCATGAAGGACGCCACTGTCGGGCTCACACATGTTGCTGGTCACATTCTAGACCTGGTGTTTACATCAAAGTAGCAAGAGTATGATCTGAAGGTGGTGAGTTTTGAATTCACCCCCTTATCATAGTCAGATCAACTCCTGGTGAGATTTGGACTCCAAATGACTGTACCCCTCTGCAGGGAGGCAGGACCTACTACTTACTATGGCCTGCTCCCAGAACTGATGGTTCTGATTGGTTTCCAAAAAGGACAAGGGTTTTTTCCAGCTGATATGGTTTATGTTCCTGCTGATGCTCTGTTCGCTTACTAGGAACTCAGAGGTGACCTGAGTTGTCAGAAAGATAGTTCCTCAACACCATCTGCACTGCAGAGTCAATTATGGAATGGACTACATGTATCATCAATGTGTCTCTACATGAGGGATACTTTTCTTCCTTCTTAAAGGAAATCATTATAAGGCCCTTCTGAAGAGATCAAATTTAGCATCAGATCATCTTAATAACTATAGGCCAGCTGCTAGTATACTATTCTTGGCCAAGTTGATCAAAAGGATGGTGACAGACCATTTGCAAGTGAGCTTGGAGGAAACAGATAGCCTGCATCCATTTCAATCTGGGTTTAGACTGCACCGTGGAACTGGAACTGCGTTGGTTACCCTGCAAGAGGACTTCTTAAGCAAGGCTGACAGGGGGATGGATCATGGATCTTTTTGTGGCCTTTAATACCATCGACCACCTATATCTTTCTGAAATTCTTATCCTTCCTCGAGGGTCATTTTGATAGAGTACAGCTTGGTGAGGCAATTTCTACTACTTGGTACGTCTCTTATAGGGTTACTCGGGGATTTATCATTTACCTAATGCTTTTTGGCATTTATATGAAGCTTCTGGGAGAAGTAATTCAGAAATTTGGAGCTTGTTATCAACACACAAATAACACAGAGATCTACTGTATATCTCCTTTTCTTCATCTACAGGTGTGCAGTGCATGTCCTTGAGTGCTGCTTGGTATCAATAATGGACTGGACAAGGGCCAATAAACTGAAACTGAATCCAGATAAGATGGAGATACTATTGATGCAAGGATGATCTGACTGGTTGATCAGATTATTTCCCTGGTTTTGATGGGGTTACACTGTCCCTGAAGGATGGGGTTACACTGCCCCTGTACTCTTGGACCCAGCGCTTACTGTGGAGATGCAAATAGCTGCTGTGGCCAACAGTGTTTTTCATCATCTATTGTTGATTGTCCAGCTGAGCCCTTACCTGGATAAGAAATGACTAACAATAATGGCTTATGGTTTGGTATTCTCCAAAACAGAATACTGCAACACTTTCAGTATGGAAACTTGAGCAGGTTCAGAATGCAGTAGCCTAACTGATCTCAGGCACCAATAAATATGGCTATATATATCCAGTCTTGGCACGTTTACATTGGCTCACTGTTTAATTCAATCTGGTCAATTCACAATGCTGCTTATTACCTACCTATAAAGCCCTAAACAGTTTAGGACCTTGATATCTGTTGGAATGTCTCTCCTACAAAACAGCTACCTGTCCTACCTCCACTTTGCAGCTCATGATGTTAAGAACAACAAAAAGAAGGGTCCAAAAGAGTAAACATCAGAAACCAGGCTTTTTCATTTGTGGCTGCACATGCCTGTAATAAACTTCCAGTGGAGGTCCTCTAAGCATCTTCCCTTACAATCTTTAAAAACTTAATTAAAAATAGAACCGTTTAAAGTTGTCTTTTATCATAACTGTAATGTCCAATGTGATTCTAAATTCTTTATTTTTTAAAAAAGGTAAGCTAGTTTGGAGGTTTTACTGACTGACTGATTTTATTGTATGTTGACTCGTATTTGTATATTGCTTTGCATTTATTCTTTGTATGATTTGCTCTAAACTGCCCAGAGAGTATGTTGCACTATGGGGCAGTATATAAGTTGAATACAAAATATGAATGAATGAATGAATGAATGAATGAATGAATGAATGAATGAATGAATGAATGAATGAATGAATGAATGAGAAGAGTTTGGAGGTTTTACTGACTGACTGATTTTATTGTATGTTGACTCGTATTTGTATATTGCTTTGCATTTATTCTTTGTATGATTTGCTCTAAACTGCCCAGAGAGTATGTTGCACTATGGGGCAGTATATAAGTTGAATACAAAATATGAATGAATGAATGAATGAATGAATGAATGAATGAATGAATGAATGAATGAGAAGAGCAAATTGCATATATAAGCCAAGTCCTCTTGACACCTCAATACATCCAGCATTGAGCACTGAGCATGAAGGTCTGTAGAGGATTCCAAACAGTACTCATCTGAACATAGATACAGAACTCCTATGACTGATAAACCTGATAATGAAGGGTAGTGAACTCCAATATCTGATCAAATAACTGGTCAATATACCTACCTTACATTAGTTATTTTAAATGGGAAAACATGAAGATACCAAGATCCCCTTCTTCACTCGCAGAAAGAAAAGTTTGAAATTGGAGGGAAAAAAGGCTGCTGCTGGCCTAGAGACACCCCTGTTAGTGTGTAGAAACCTCACCTGTCATTTCTCTCTCTACTGTACTCACTCCAGTAGCAGTACAGAAGGAAAACATTTTCAGAGAATCCTTTGAATTGAAACCTTCGCATTCTTGCATGCTCCTAACACTGGGGGAGAAAGCATGCCAGTGAGTTGTTTTGGGCAATCAGATTTTCATCTCCAGAGCAATGAGGAAGAATCCTCCAAAGTAGACTCTGGCACAGTGTCCCCTAGGTGGTCAGGAAGATTGGTGTAGAGGGAAATGTATGGTTTAGTGTGCTAATGCTAACACTTCAAAGCTACTTTTTAGCACATAGCCAGGTAGTGTAAATAATTCAGCACAGATATATCTTCCGCCCCGAGTAGACTTTGTTTAGAGGGGTGGGGTATAAATCTAAATACAGTAAAGTAAAGTAAAAGTAAAGTTCATGATAAGGCATTCTAGTTAGAAATCTAATGGCTGTATTCCACATTACCTTTAGTTTCCCTAGTTCCCAAACCAAAAACCCTTATCAGAATTTTCCTTCAGTTTATCCTCCACTAGTCCACTACTGTTTTCAAACATCAATCTAGGTCACATACAACTTTTCTGGATTCAGACACAATGGAAAAAAATAAGTTCCGTCCAGGCATAATGCTTTAAAATAAACAGGGAGGGAAATGGATAGTGGAGAAATGTGAGTGAACATAACTCTGCCTCCACACTTCTTCCTAGCTAGAACCTGGAAACCAATTTGATCTTCATCTAAGGAGAAGTTTGTATATGTGATCAGCCAGATGCTCCTATAGAGCTTCCATGCTCAGGCACCTAGAAAGGCAGGCAGATACACTTACAAGCACCTTTTTCAATATCTGTGTTCATTGTGTGATGTCTGAGCAATTTCCATAAAATTTCAATTATGTGCCTGCCCCCATTTAGCCATCTACATGCTTTCAGCTATAATGTCTGTGTAAGGCCAAAGAGCTGAGTGCCACTACTAGTCACCTAGTTCTGAATGCTCCAATTTCCATCTCACAACTAAATTTTCTGGGACCTGACAGTCCTGAACCATTCTTGTTTGCTCCAAGAATACCTGGAGTTGAGCCACCACTGCACATTTTGATTGAGAAATGGTGAATTTGCTAACTGGCAGTAGTTATGAAATTTCATATGCAGAAAGGATCTTTCAGGAACAATGGTACCACTGCTCATTAAAGGCAAATGAACCATAAGAGGTGAATGTTGAAAACACATGTGGTACATAGGTTGAATTGTTTTGTCTACACTTCATGCTGCACAAATGGGAGCTCTGATTCTTACCCCCACACTGTGCAGAGGGCAATGAACTAAACAGATCATTTGGACCTATTTCAGCAGATGTGCTACCTCTGTGAGTTGCAGCGTCACATTTGCTTGGGTAAATACTGATGATTCCTGTAATACCTATAAAAGCCTTTGAGAAAATGAGGAACACAGTGATATAAGCCTGATTCACAGCTTTTACCACCACAAAGCAGACACAATGATGGACTTTAATGTGTGTCCAGCTGGCCTCATCTCAAGTTTCATAACAGTGATGCTCTAGCTGTCATCCAACCTGTTTCATCACTGAAAGCTCTCAAGAGAAGCAGGGACCAGTTCAGGCCACACAGCATCAGAGACAGCACTCAAGAGTAATCGTGTTGATGGTCTGTCACATCATACCATTCCACAGCAAGACTAGGGCCTCAATGGGATTACCAGCAATAGCTGTTGTAAAATCCCCCAAAGCATTCAGGAATCTTATACTTGATATAGAATTTTTCTCCAACAATACGAAGTGCAGTCCCTGACAAAAACTAGTGTGGTGTATACAATTAGATGCTAGAATTCTGTACTAAAGCTGATTGTTTAAAAAAATGTTTTCTATATATCCATATTCTGAAAAGGATTGGATCCTGCACATACTTATTTGCAGGAAAACGTTACTGAACTTTAAAATGGTATTTTTAGAAACTGGTTTAAGGCATCACACAAACACTTAAATCATCCCACTGCAAAACGAGTACACAATTGAACATTTAGCCATTTATACTTTACAGAGCCATGCAAATCATGTTTAAATTAATAACTAATAAGGTACAACTTCTCTCAGTATATCATTGTCTAGAAAGAAAGGCTGATTATCAGTATAGTTTTTCTCTTTAGGGCTGATGATAGTACTTATTTATCTTTGTCGTCCCCCCCCTCAAAAACTTACTCCTACCTCCCTGGTTTAAATATTCTGAAACTCTCTGTGTTTCAAGAACACCAGCCCATCCAGCACAGCAAGGCAGTCAGAGAGAAAGCCTTTTGCAAAAGCAGAGGTGAAGAGAAATAAATCTAGAGTCATCTTGCATATAAGCATCATTATCCATTGGCTACTGACCTAGAGAAACTGCATTTCTGA
>NC_135783.1:308266821-308459321 GCF_051106095.1 Pogona vitticeps
ATGTAATTATTTCTGCAGTCTTCTATTTCCTTCAAATATGCCAGTTCTGACAGCAAAGGGCAGAAGCAGGGGGAAATTGAGTTCTTCCTCTTTTTACAAAGACAAGAGCCAAAATGATATTTGATTAAAATATTGGGCTGGGATTTGGGAGATCGAGGTTCAGGCCTCTACCGAGAGTCATGAAACTCACTGAGTACTTTAGGCCAGTACAAATGCAGGAACAGGTGATACATTTATTGGACCATTAAGAAAATAAAACAAAACTCAAAAAAGAAAGCAACCTTTTGATCATAATTCATCTTCCTCAGGCTATGCACCAAGGTCTCATGGGTAGCTCCAAAATTATATGTTTATATTAAAGTACCAAAATTTCATGGACACTATTGGGGCCAAGGTGTAGCTTCTCAGATGAAGATAGCTGTAATCCACATTGTGCAAAATACTTGTAGAGGAAGGGTGTCATTTCAGTCCCCTCTTCATCTAGTGGTTCGGAATTTATGACCCATTTATCTAGACAAAAAGTTGTCAGTGCTCTTCCCCCCCCCATTCCTTTCCCCCTTTCCATCTTCATTTCAAATATAGGCCACTACCTGTCTCTCAGCTTGGCCTATCACCTGAGACTAAAGTAGAGGAAAGCACCATGTAGATGTCATGAGAATAAAGTAGGTTAAGAACAATGTAGACTACCTTAAACTCACTGGAAAAGCAGGGAAAAAAATGTAACTAGCAAATGAAACAAGATGGGGGAAAAACTCCAAAATAATCTGCAGGATTAAAAAAAAAAAAGATGGTTATAGCCAAAATCCTGTTGGGCAGATTCTGCCTGCACAGCCAGAAAAACATCAGTGGTAGTAGCAGATAGCTCCTGAATAAAGACTTCCTTTTTTCAATGCTGGGGTGCATGGCACTTGCCTCTTTCCACATGAGCTGTGCACACACCACAATTTAAAAATAATAATAATGAGCAATTAAATGCAGGTGATAATAACATGATTCCTTTTACCCAGGCAGACCTGCACAGCATGATTTTAGGGTATATATTTTGATGGTGAAAGCCAAAGAAATCTGGACATTCTTTCATATTGCTCCACAATTAATCAAGTTCCAATCTATTTTCCATGTTCTATTTTTTTCAGTCATGTTTCTGAAGTTCCCACCTTCTTCCAAAATCTATTTCCCTAATATCTGTGTTCCTAATTCATTCCATTTTCCCCCTTAAGTCACTATTTTCCCCATCCCTCCATGTTGGTTTTCAATTTTCTTATTGTTCTCAATTTCTTTTCTCTACTCCATTCTCCACAAGTTGATGACAATTCTCCTCCAGCACATGGATATGTTGTCTGAACTTAGAGAGGTTTCGATTTTTTAAAAATGTTTTTATAATTTGAATGTAGGAATAACACTTGCATATGTGCCTTTCTGGGTTAAAAGGGATGTCAATCATCATGCTGAGAATATAAACAGATTGCCAGCGTGGGTTGAAAAGGAATTTTCCCCCACAGATTTCTACAAGTTAGAGAGTAAATTGACCAGTTAGGTCAAACCTGTTCTTTTACCTTCCAAAGTGAGATTCTTTCCTCCAGTTCAATCCAGTTTGAGAAAAAAGAAAAATCAGATCAAAACAAAACAAGCAAATGGGGAGGCATTATTTGCTAGAAGTCTATTTCCCAAATTTATGCTATCTTGCCATCAAGATTTATCTCCCAAACCAGCTCTCTCTATATAAAGGAGATAAATATACATTTGGCATGGCACACTCAATCCTTTCATGTCAATGTGCATTATTAAATGAGAATGGTACAGTCCTATAACTTCTGTTATGACTTCAGTGGGGTGACACTAGTATAATTAGCCAACAAGCATTTAGGAGCAGCAGTAATCATACAACTTTAATTATTTACTGACTAAACCCAGTGGAATACCACCGCGCAGACTTATACTCTTAAAGATACAGTACTGTTAACCACTTATTTGTCATATAATATTCTACTTGCTTGCTTCTTGTTCATTCTATTGTCCTACTGTCAGTTTATCATTATTAAAAGTACAGTAACGGGCTGTACTCAGGATTCATAGAAATTAGTGAGATAGTTATGAGTAGAGCTTGAGAAGAGAAGACTCCCTGGAAAAGCCGCTGATGTTAGGAAAGTGTGAAGGCAAGAAGATAAGGGGACAACAAAGGATGAGATGGTTGGACAGTGTCATCGAAGCGACCAACATGAACCCAACTCTGGAAGGCAGTGGAAGACAGGAGGGCCTGGCGTGCTCTGGTCCATGGGGTCACAAAGAGTCTGACATGACTAAATGACTAAACAACAAGAGCTTGTAAATGTTGGTTGGTTGAAGAATTCTGGGAGCTGTAGTCTTCCCAAACTTCCCTCCTGACTTTATTGGTCCCAGTGGGAATGAAGTGCCCATGAAGGCCAAACCATGCACGAAATCAAGACCCAACCCAATGTGTGCACCCAATTTTGAGCCAATTCCAGTGATTTAATTACAGGTGTTCAAGGGGCTTCCTATTCATTTCAAAGGAAAAGATAGGAACAACACTTCACTCTTTCTGCAATACTGGAGAAGCAGTTGCTCTGTGTAAGCAATAGGTCTGTCTGCCCCTCAGGAGGAATACTCGTGGGGCTTGGGTCACAGGATGGTTCTTCCAGTCATGCTTCTGACATTTTCTACGACCACTGGTATCTCTGCATTAATCAAATAAAGCATGTGGAACTGTTAATTAAGTGTTTGACTATGTATACTTGTTTACATGATCAAGATCTAGAACCCTGCTTATGCAATGTTCTAATTTGCATGGGGAGCCTACATGTGTACAGCAGTCCCCACTCCACACTCCCTCCAACACATGGAAAGTAGAAAGCCATATGAGAGAGTTGGAAAGTTAAGCAAAGATAGGTACTACTGCTGGATAGCTCAGTGGTGTGTATCTGGTTGTGGAGCCAGAGGCTGGGAATTTGATTTCCCACTGTGCCTACTTAACAGGGACTAGACTCAATGATCCATAGGGTCCCTTCCAGCATAGCAGTTCTGAGATGATGATGTTGATTGGTGCTCCTGGTGTGAGGACATAAACAACAGGTTTATCATGACTAACATAACTATTGTCCAGAGTCCATAGAAGTCCAGAGCTATCTAGGTTTCCAAAACATATTTATTTGCTTATTTATTCATTTGTATAATAGCCTGCCTTCATCCCAGCACTGGGGCGGAAGCTGCGTTTTAAAAGAGTTACTGGTCAAAACAAAACAAAACAAGATAGAAAGTTATACAGTAAGAACACAATGAAGCAAATAATAATATTAAAGTTATGTTGAATTAAAATGCAATTTAAAAAGAGATCTGGTAAAAACAACATCAGCAGCTTGCTAAAAGATTCCTGCTTGTCACACTGGTCCCCACCAAATCAAATGAGAATAGGTGCTAGGTCAATTCTTGACAGAATAGTAGCATAAAAAGGGTAATTTTACTTTAGACATAAAAGACAGGTTCTGAAATAGCTACTGTAAATATTCTAACAAGGTACATTTTTGTGTTTTCCTGTTTTCTATAGCCTTTGTAGATCACAGTAAACACAATAAATTAATCATGAAAAGCAATTGCTGCAGAGTAGAAGGTTCTTGAAACAGCATCTTCTGTCATTCCTGAAGATTATTTATTATTGTCAGGCACTTGTCACTCACCTAATTAGGCTTCTTTGATACCTTGAGATTCAGGAACCCAAACCAGCCATAGTCTACCTGTTTTCTGCACTTGATGGGGAGAAGAAATCACATCTGTTATTTGCACTACTTGGTGTCTGAACATCAAGTGAACAAGAATGGACAGGCACCTGGGGATTCGGATGCTGAAACACAAGCAGGAGAATCGTAGGATCAGAAAAAAGAAACAAAATCAAAGGGTTTGAACGTTTTTCTTGCCAAGATGGGGAAGAAAACAGAACTGGAATAATATTTGCTGCAGAGTGAAAGCCATGTATTCTGTAGCAGCTGCAGCCATGGTGATCTGATACCTAATGGGCATCACCCTGAACAAGGGCCACAAAGTGACCGGAATAACATTTGGAACCTATCAGGTAAAATCCAAATAAACAAAACAAAGCAGCAAAAGAAAGAAAAAAAGGTGTGGCACTATAAAGACTAATTGTTCTATGTTAAAGTGAGCTTTCATGGACAAGCCCATTTTGTCATGGAAAGCTCATGGAAATATAATAATCAGTCTAAAGGTGCCAATATAATATATATTAAATATATATATATACACAAGATCAAATAACAGGATTCTAGGTTCCAAACTGTAGTTTTAGAAGAGGTAGCCATGTTAGTATATGCAAGAGTATTTATTTATTTATTTATTTATTCGTGACACACCAAATTATCATGTCAGAAAACAGGAAAAACAGTACATCAACAAAGATCATGAGCATTGCTCCACTACTATTTACAAATGAAGGACAATAGATTGGACTGCCACAATGCTTTCCAGGGGTCAAAACAAATGATACTGTTAACATGTCATTAGAAATTGAGTTCTCCTGAGCAATCACATTTCTTTGTTTATCCTAGCACGAGGTTTTTGAGCTTCTTCACTAGTTACAAATTAGCTTGCTTTTGTTTTATGACAGCTTATTATGAGGCAAACATAGGCTTTGTTTGTGAGAACAGTTGACCAGTCATGAAGGTCGGCCAGATTTATATCTCTAAAGGGACAATATTCTATCACTTTCTCATTATGAAGGGCTGTCTTGTAGAGTTCTGCCTTGTGTGGGGCACCTAATCTAAACCAACTATTGACAAGCATGGATTGGTAATCATGTTTCATCATTTCTCAGCTGATGTACTGGTTGAACACAGATGATTTCTGGTTGAACACAATGTGCTGGTACTTCTTCCCTTTAAAGACATACAGATTGGCCCTTTATTATTTCTACAAGCCTGCCACCTATTTTGTATTTCAGATAATGTTTCCTTGCAATATTCAATGTTAATAATAAATAGGAAATTATTTCTTAAACAAGTTGTTCTGGTTCAATTTGAACTCATGTTCCGGGGCTTGATACTTTCTGCTGAAGCATTGCTTAGGGCTCCATTTTATGTGGAAGCTAGATCGATTGCCTTTTGCGAGAAAAAGGTTTCAGCTTCTGGAATTGCTGGATTTATATGCAGTCTACAGTTTCTAGACTGATTCCAATCACCTAGGCCAGGTACAAATCATTCTGGACAGAAAGGATGGTTTCCTGTTTCAGCTGAGTCTTGCCTAAGCACAGGGGCCTATAGCCAACATTACATTAATCAATAATTATGTGCCATCAAGTTGGTCTTGACTGATGGTGACTCCTGCCATGGTTTTCTGGGTATAAAGCACTCAGAAGTAGTTTGCCAGTCCATCCTTCTCGTGTCATTGTGGATGCAGCTTGTCCAGGTCTAGCTTTTCACTGGGACACACAGTGAAGAATCCCAATCCTTGCCCCACTTCCAGCCAGGTCTTCCATCCTACTGAACTATCCATTAATAGAAGTAAAATCACTGACAGTGCAGCTGTGCTAGATTATGCTATTGTGCAAATCAAGCTGCACAACCACTGGGACAACTGCATTAGAGACCCTCATACTCACTTTGAAAAGGTACAACTGCTAGCAAGAATGTTCTTGTACTCGTTCACTGTCATTCTTGAAGGAAGGCTAGAGTAAGGGAATATTACTTTATTAAATTGTACATCTAAGAATCCCTCAGGCTATGCTGGCTGGGGAATTCTAAGAGCTGTAGTCCAAAAAAGTTACTTTCCCCATCTCTTTAGCAACAATGTGCTTTTTAATTTTGGAATGTTCTTGTAGCTGTTGTCGTTCCTCAGTCTTGACTTCTGAGAACCATTTCCTCCTCCTCAGCTCTGCATCACTGTATGCCCTTTACTTCAAGCCTACTGTTCAGTCCCAGCTACTTGATTGTACCACAGTTCCTGGTTCCTGGCTCAGTTCAGATGACAGTTTGATACAGCCTCAGTGCTGTCTTTTCTGAAATGTACAGTAACAACAAAATATCATATTATGTGTCTGTCACAAAGGCCATGGAATCCCTAAATTTTGGAAAATGTACTATAGTCACATTAAACTGCATCATAGATTACACCTTAGTGTTTTGGTTTTGGAATCCACCTTTCTTTGAAAGCCTCAGTATGTTCTTTCTAAACATATGGTGGTTACATACCTTTATCAACTTTGTTGTGTTCACAGGGCCTCATTTTTTTGCAATGATAACTCTGTTACTGAAAATATACTTCAAGCTGGCACATAAGTTCTGGAAAGAGTGTGCCAGTTCTGTCAAGGCCAGAAAAAATTATGACCTAGTTCCAGGAAGAAAACCAATTGCTGAAATATCATTTCAAACAGGAGGTTCCAACTCACTGCAAATAACATGAAATGCTTCCCACTCTTTTTCACTTCAAAGCGAGATAAAATATTTTCAGTTGTCTAGTCAAACAAATGTAGACTAAGGCTTGTATCTTCAGAGCAGAAAACTGTTGCTTAGCAGGTGGCCAAACAGGGACAAATATTTGAATCAAAACATCCTATTTTAATCAGCGGTGTGTGTGTGTGGGGGTCATTCTATGTTAATATGCTGTTGACTGCAACTGCAACTCTAAACAACCCTGACCTCTAAAAGCTGATTTGGGTGTGAGCATATTACCTTTCAGAGAGGTATATATCATCCTACACAATTCTATGTTCATTCAGACTCTGGTGGGATGTTACTATATTTTATTAAGAAAAGACCATGTCCTGCTTTCTATTTGAAAAGATAAACATAGCTCAAAATAAGACTGTACCAAATAATCAACTACTGTGGGTTATTTTGAAAGTCATCTTAATATTTTGATTTTGCACAACAAGTGGTACAAATGTTGCCCTTTCTGGGTTCCAGGAAGGCTGTGGGGAGGAAATGCCATTGAAGCAACTAGAGTGTGGCGTTTGCATTTGATAATAGGGAGGTTCAAATCCTCACAATTTTTCAACACTGCCAAGTCCAAACTATGAGGGACAGTGTGGTATAGTGGACTAAAAATCAGACTGGGACTCAGGAAACCTGGGTTCAAATCCCCATTCGCCCACAGAAACCCATTGTGAGGTAGCAATGATAAACTAATTCTTGAAGATCACCCTGTGTTGAAAGGGACTTGATGGCACTTAACAGGTTTGTTGTTTATTTATTTATTTATTTATTTATTTATTTATTTATTTATTTATTTATTTATTTATTTAATTTCTCTCCTGCCTATCTGATCAAATTAGACCACTCTAGGCGGCTTACAATAAAAACAGCAATAAATTTTAAAAACTTTACACCTAAGACAAAAATGAAAATAAAGACAGAATAAAAGAAGAAATTGTCAAAAATTTGTTGTTGGGAAGGCCTGCCTATACATCAGTGTTTTTAGTTGTTTCTATCTATTTGTAAGCCGCCCCGAGTAGACATGGTCTAGAGGGGCGGGGTAAAAATCAAATAAATAAATAAATAAATAAATAAATCTAAGCCACTAAAACACATTTGCACAAAGACCTAACTGCATCATCATGTCTATTATAGAGGAATGGAGCAATACTACTGCTAATATTTGTCACTATGACTTGCATTTGACTCTTTCGTAATGTGTCTCATACTTTTACAAGTTCAAAGAATGTTGCTGGACAACATAAATAAATACAAATAGCCCACAGCCTTAAGAGCACCTGGGTGTCCTGGGGCAGTTACAAACTTGGAAGTTAATCTACTTCACATGGTTTTGAAGGTACAATGAGATAAATACCATAGATAAGATTGCCTCCTCACGTGAAGAGTTCAAATTTTGCTTATGGTATAGGCTTGATAGCCTTGCAAATCCTGTACTTGCAATTCCCAGTCTATAAAATTGTCCTCTTGCTAATCTTCTGCCTGAGGGGAGTGAGTCTTCTACAGAGTACTATAATCTGGAGCTCAGTATAAGGGAGAGACAATGCCTTATTCCGTCATTCTGTAATCTGCAAAATTCACCATAGTTAGGGGAAAGAAACTAGCCTGATGCACTTGCTCACAGAAGCAGTAATATGTCTGAAAAGGAGAATATAGACTCTATTCATGATCAAGAACAAACATTTTGCAAGGTTCTTGCTCATATTTTGAGTCTACACTTGAGCATCAACCTCTCCTTTTTCAGGTCCATTGCTGCTTGTGTAACCAAAACAACTGGTGTGTGTGTGTGTGGAGCCTAACTTCACCTTTCAAGTAGTGTTGACAATTTGAGATTACAGCATGGGGCTAAAGTCTCAATGATGTTGAAATGCAACTTAATTTTAAGAGACTAACATATTCCACCCATGAAATAACTGTATGGTCTTCTTCAGTGGCCCTTAGAGGGGGACAATATAAACACAAGTATGCAACTGTACTTTGCTTATTATTTTATTTTTTATAGATTCCAATTTTATTTGTAATCTGATCTAAGAACCAATCTTTCTTTCTTTCTTTCTTTCTTTCTTTCTTTCTTTCTTTCTTTCTTTCTTTCTTTCTTTCTTTCTTTCTTTCTTTCTTTCTTTCTTTCTTTCTTTCTTCCTTCCTTCCTTCCTTCCTTCCTTCCTTCCTTCCTTCCTTCCTTCCTTCCTTCCTTCCTTCCTTCCTGCCTGCCTGCCTGCCTGCCTGCCTGCCTGCCTGCCTGCCTTCACACATAGTTGCCACATTTATTTAAATTCAGCTTATATCAATATTTACTAATATATTTATATTGTCCCTTTCTCTTCCCTGAGGAACACCATACATGTACTTCCTAACAAAACACGTTGGGATCCTTTAAAAGAGCAGAATACATTTTAATCTCCTTTAGATGTTCTTTCTCCCTAACAACTGGGTTAATAGCTTTCTTTCCATGGGATTCTGCAGGATGTTTCTGGCTTTCTTTGGTTCTAGTGTGAACAGGAGCAAAGCTGAGGAATATGTAATCTCTCAACAATGGAGTATCATCAGGCTATAATTTTCCAGCTATGCCAACAACGAAGATTGATGAGACATTAATCTAGAACATCTGGAGGGGACATATTATTTCCCCTGCTAGAGTAACAAGGTACTGACAACAAAAATGAAAGAAAAAAAAAAGAATGGAGGTTGTACAGGCCCTAAAATGAGACAATATTAATGCTGAAGCAAACATTGGAACAAATGTAGAGGACATATTATCTTGTGAACAAATCCTTATTTTCTTTGCTGAATGTGGGTATTCTGGTTTTAGCTGTGGGACTAATTTTGGACACAGTTGTTCTGGAAAAAGGAGATCACCTCATATATTAAATCATGGAGGTGTTTGCAATGGTTTTAGTGTACCTCACAGCTTTTATAGCTCATCTGACCTCGGGGCTTACTGTATATACTCCAACACTTGCTTTTCAGAAGTGTTTATTGGTACCGTAAACATTCAGTTTGTAAGGTCGGAGTTGTGTAGAAAGCATTTCTTGAGGAGACACTGAGGTTAATCCTTCTCCTAAACATTTGCGCTGGATTTAGAGCAGGCAAGATTTTAGAAATTGCATTTGTATTCTTGACTTGACTGGAAAACCATTTGGCTTGCAAGACTGTGTGTCTGGACCTACATTGTTCATTTTATTTGAGCACAAGCTCTGTCCAGTAAAGGCACTGCTGAAATGATTAAAGATAAGTTAAGATAGCAACTTTAAGAGGATCAATGTGTCAGTGGAAATACAGGCTCACACAAAGAAAAGGGAAGGGGAAAAGATTAAAGAGGTCACATAATCTAAAATCTGTGTAGAAATATGCTATGGCCATCAGTTATCAGACCATTTTCTGTGAATTAACTGATGGCATCATTAGTGATAACTGCAATACAAAAACAAATAATTGCCATTTTTTAAAAGCTTACTTCATTCAGTCCAGACATTTACTTGGGAATAAAAGACTGTGGTAGCTGAGGCTTCAGGGAAATGTTGGCAGTGGAAAAACTAACCTACACCAGATGGCAGAGGCCAAAGAAATAGTATAAAATATGGCTGCCGTTCTTACAGTTCTCAGATGAGCAGGACCCCACGCACAGAAAACCTGTGAAAGTGGCAAACCTTTTCTTTTGCTTACATTTCCCTTTGCTACTTAGCAAACCTGAGAGGTATTGTATCATCACATATCAAGAAAATAATATGCCAGGCTGTTGGAACAGGTGGAAAATGTTTATTTGTAACAACACTCTAAGCTAACGACAGAACGAACTACACTGCTGCAGATTAACATGGCTGCATTTGCTAATGTATGAGCATGCAAGCCTGGTTGCCGCAGAACACAACGGACATCGACAAGTGTGGAACAGCGACGAGTCTGAATTTAATGTTTTTGCCAAGAACGTTTCCATGCAGTATAAACTCTAAATATCTGGTTATAGAATGAATTACAGATCTCACCAAGATTTGAAATGACATGAAAATTTTACAAAAAAATACAATATAGGATGTGCAACTTCGTTATATTTTGGAGAAAGAATATTGATTCCTCATTAATTTCTTCTTATTTAAAGAAGGAGAATTGCCTGAATAGAAAAGAGAGGCCTTTTCATAGATATGTGCCTAAACTGACAACTCAAAAGTAATTATCGTAAAGATGGTTTAAATCAAGTACTATCTAGTCTACAGAGTCCAAACCCGTCTTTTTTCTGTTTTTACTTAATTGGAGGATTTCCAATTAAAAAGCTGCTTGCAACCGTTAAGCAGTGTTGTTATTATTTCTGTCCACTATTATTCCATCCTTTCCTCCTTTTTCTTTCTTTCAAGAAACATGGTACAATTTGGGGTGTGAATGCAAAAGCCCCTTTTTTTCTGGTTAAAGTCAGCATTAGCATTTCATTTCTTATTGCTAGGCAACGTTCAGTGATGCAAATTCATCACTTCTGTGTAGTGCAACTTTCGAGTTCACCTCCAACTGTAAAAATGTAGCCTGCTATCTATTAGATGCCACCATGGCTGGATGCTATCCCAGGAAAGATGTGACTATTATTGGCAGAGGAAGAGCCACTGGCACCGGGCACTGGCTTTTTAAAATTTTAAGCCTGGCAAATCACCGACTGTTAAATACAGCCTTCTTTTGAATGCACTCTTTTATCGGCTTTGGATTTTGTGAATCTTGTCTCTTGATTGCCTTTTAGATAGCTCTGAGAAATCTAGCAAGATGGGAGGCAAACTTCCAAACAAAGGAATGATATAAAACCAAGCCAATTCCCTGTGTCTTACAATCCTTCCTCTCCCCATTCATATTTAATATATATTTCATACCTGAAAGCATGAGCATTAGCAATACAGAAAGGGAATAAGCAGTACACAGTCTCTAGATGTGGATAGCAACATGCTCTAGATGTGGATAGCAACAACAATTTCCAGTCACAGAAGAACTTTGTAGCTCTTTTCAGAGTTAGCCACATTATTCAACTTGTATGCATGGAAGAGATTTAAGTTTTAAACAAAATGTAGGAACTGGAGTCCTGTGGTAAAAATCTTTACTCAGCTGCAATCTCTCTTGGGTGTCCTGGGATATTTTATTTCTCCTCTTCCTAATTTGTCTCTGCAGGAAACAAAGAAGGCTGGGACCAATTGGATATTTCTTCTGACAGAAAAAAAAAATCCCTCACAGCTGATCCAGAAAGAAATGAGTTCCTTCAGCTCACAACACTTGTAGTAAACCATTCTCTCTCACACACACACCCATCATTCAACACGGCTGCTCCTATAAGAGAAATTGGCTGGAATCCTATCAGTGTTCACATATGATTTATGTAACTTGGCGGGGGTTAATTAACAGTTGCATGCCTGATAATGTGCCATCCTGCCTAACCAAGATGTGCCTCAGCACCTTCCCAATTAGCTGCAATTAACAGCAGCAAGTCATGCAAACCTTGTGCAAACACCAGTAGGATTCTGGCCACTGAGAACATAGAGGGACTGTACGTGTGTGTGAGGGAATTCCCTTTTCCTGGAACTAATGCACCTTCCCTCAGGGCAAGTACCCAACTGGATCCCGCCCTACTATAAATGCTAGAGGACTAACATAAGTTGGCACTCAGTGTAAATTTTTCTGCATGGTAAGTAAAAGAGTGAAAAAATTAAAGAACAGGCTGTATGTCTGACAATTTTGCTGCTTTTCCATTCCCAGAGACAGAGAATCATAAAAACTCTGACTTCTTTTCACTCTATGCCTCTGATTAAAAAGTCATTGAGCTGAATCCAGTTGTGTTTTTATCCCAACAGAATGACTTTCTTCAATTGAACAACTACTTCCTTTCTGCAACCTTCTGCATATATAATACCTTTAGGTTATGTGGGGTGATTCGTTTACTTAGATATCTACTGATGAACTCTGCAAAGACAATTTCACAAAAACAAGTCCCCCTTATTCACAATTATATAACCGGCAATGATAATGCGCAATGATGATAACAACCAAATGCTGTAATTTGGGCACCAGGTCCTTCGTGGCAGCACCAATACATAATTTGCTTGTAGAACTGCAAAGTTCAGGTGTTCTTTTGAATGTCAAATAGAGACAAATATCCAAGATATCTTCCTCAACTTGGGTATCCATAACATAGAAGCATTGTCTCCACATGCAGAGTCTTCAAAACCCTAACCAAAGTTGGCAAGGGCCTTAGCAACAGTAACCCTGGCCTTTTCAGCTCTTCCATGCTTTCTGATGCAAATATCTTACTCACACTTTTGCTCTCTTTTAGTCCCATTACTTTGGGCTGAACCAATATTTCATAGGGGTTACACAAACCTTCTAAATGTGTTTTGAAGGATTGGGGAAACCTTCCTGGGTAGATTTTTGGTGATATGTACAGAAGTTTGCAGGGGTGAGGGAGAAAGTCCTGTTATAATGGAAGCCCACTACAGCAGCATTGGATATAACTCATATAGTGATTATTTTTCTAAACCAGCCAAGATAGCACAATCTTGTTAACATTAAGTGTTTCCATATACATGGCTCAAAGTGCCTGCAAAATGTACATAAATACAAATCTTAACCTATAAATGTTCTTCTATGCAAACAACAATCAGATTAAAAATTAGTATAAACTGTGTGACAGAGGTTCACAGTTTTCAGTGAGATAGCCATGTTAATATAGTCTAGCAGAAACAAAAACAAAATCAAAATATTGTGGCACCTTAAAAGTTAATTTATAATTTACTTCGCTGTGAACGTTTATGGCTCACAACCTGCTTCTTCAGATACATGGTTATCGAGATAATTTTAAGTATTTTAAACGTATTTAAATAGACAAATATAAACAAAAAGAATACATCTTAAAACATTTTAACATCTAATAAAGGGAAACTAAAAGAAAATCTGTATACATAACACATCTCAACACTGCTACATCATCTATCCCTGTGGAGCCCCCTTCCCCCTCCAAAATTGTAGAGAGCCTTGCACTGGGCTTTGTCCTTTTTCCTTTCTTTCTATATTGATAAATTAATAAATTCTCCACATATATATCTACAAACACATCTCTTCCAGTTACCCCTCTCTTAACTCTTATATTGCATGTAGTTTATCAAAAATTGCTATATTCTCTCTGCCATTCACGTAACGAAATAAGCCATTTTCTACTTCCTAGCAATAATTAATTTGTTGCTGTTAACATATCAGAAACTAATTCTCTAGCTGTCTAATTCCCTGTCAAATACTGATAAAAGCACTATTTTAGGACAAATAAATTATTTCATCTATAATTTGGAGCCTTACAGAAAAACGTCATAAGCAGACACACTCTAAAGCAGTGGTCCCCAACCTTGGGCCTCCAGATGTCTTCGACTTCAACTCCCAGAAATCCTGGGCAGCAGAGGTCATGGTGATGGCTTCTGGTAGTTGTAGTCCAAGAACATCTGGAGGCCCAAGGTTGGGGACCACTGCTCTAAAGTACATCCCACCAAAACAAAACAAAACACACTGGGATGTACTTGAGGTATTGGCATATGTAGGCATATCTATGTCTATGACATTAATATTGGACTTAATGTTCCAGAAGCATGAAGAAGCAAAAAGAATATTAGTAATCCTGGACCTCACCAATGAGGAAAAGCGGATCAATGATTTAGAAATAGTGGGGAATATAGGTGGAAGTGACCATACCTTCTGGGATTTCTTATACTGGGAAAAAGACAAAGTGGAAAGTAGCACAACACATGCTCTAGACTTCAAGGAAGCTGAATTCAGGAAACTTAAGGAAATGCAAGGTCCCACAGACAGAAATATTCAAAGAGAAAGCTTTGTTGATGAAGGGAATGCTGTGGATATCACAGCAACCTTTGGTCTAGATGGGCGGGATAGAAATCCAATAAATAAATAAATAAAATATCTTTTAGCAAGGTTTTTTTAAATAAGGTGATATTTTTGTGGCCAAGCTGGTAAAATGTGAATTAGATGCTACCATTAAGTGATAATTTAGTAGTTATAGCAGAGACCTCTGATAATTTAAAAGCATGTTGGAAGAACTGAAAACTGAATCTGAGAAAGTTAGTTTAAAATTATATAAACAAGGAACAAAAGTAATGTCCAATTAAGAAGAAAATAAGAATGTAATAACTGATGGATATCATACAGAAAACGTAGAAGAATCTATTTATCTGGATAAGTAATAAAGTGTGACAAAATTAAACAGAGAGCAGAAGTGGAAAGACAAATAAAGCTTATATTGTCAGCTTTTGGTGAACAAAGTAATTTTTTAAAAACAATCAATAATTAAGAAGACCAGTTTATAATCAGTGTGTGTTGGCAGTACTGACCTATGGTGCATGGATGTGGACTCTGACAAAATACATAATGGAAAAGTTCACAAAAACTCAGAGCAATAAAAAGACAAATACTAAATATTAGACTAATAAAATAAAGTAAGAAATCAGGTTATTCAACAAAAGACAAAAATAATAGATCTAAAACAACAAATAGCATCATTAAAATGGATGAATCACATCGTGAGATGAGTAGGCAGCTGATGATGGGGCAGGTGATTGAACAAATAAAGGGAAGTGATAGTAGATTCCATTCTGCTTTGGTCAGACCTCTCTTGGAATAGTGTGTCCAGTTCTGGACCCAACAATGTAAGAAGGATATTGAGAAGTTGGAATGTTTCCAAACAAGGGAGATACAGGATCTGGAAGCCAGTGGCTACAAGAAACAGTTAAGAGAATCAGATATATTTAGTCTATGGAAAAGAAAATGGAGAACAGATTTGACAGGTAACTTCTAATATCTGAAGGGTCGTCACACAGAAGATTGAGTAAGCTTGCTTCCTGTAAATCCAGAGGGTAAGACCCAAAGTAAGGGACTCAAGTTAGAAAAAAGGAGATTTCAGATCAGCATTAGGAAGAACTTTCTAACAGTGACAGCTGTCTAGTTATACAATGAACTGCCTTGCAGGATCATGGATCATGCAGCTTGAAGGTTTATAAACAGAGGTTGGATGACTACCTGTCCAGGGGTGCTTAAGACAAAACAGGAGTTCCTGTTTTGGCAGGGGGCAGACTTAATGATCCCTGTTGTCCATTCCAGCCCTAGTCCTCTATGATTCTTCATATGTAGGTCAAACTTTGATTCAGCTGTACATGACTTAAAACCAATTTTCTTTTCTTTTTTTCTTTTTAAAGTTTCTTGTTTCCTACTAGTAAAACAGATATCTTCATGCTGCTTCCCATAAGGTCATTGCTATCATGGGTGAAATGAGGTTTTTAAAGTACAATGGAGAGGTATGCAAATGATGCTGAATAATAAGCTTCAGAAACTTGTTCCTCTTTCAGCCATTACTCAACTACCAGGACAAAGAGGTTATTTTTTTTTCTAAGTAGAATATTTAAGGATTCTAAAGGGATGATATTTTTCAACAAATGAAGCAGATGTACTTCCTTTAAAAAAAAGATTAATCTTTTTTCTTAAAGCACTGACAATTAAAAATGTTCTCCTCAAATGCCTTGGAAATTTTTCATAATTTTATTAATTATTAGAAAGATGCCAAAAAAAAAGCCAGGAATATTAATAGTGATTCAGACTTTGCATGCATTCCCCAATGTGCTGAAACAAAAGGCGTTTCTGTTTAAGAGTGTGAATGAGCCATGGCATGCACATGCTCTTTTAAGAAAGGCCAAGGGTGTCGTTCTATTTTCTTAGCTCTGCTTTCATATTTATGTGTCTCATTTCCAGCTCATTGCTGATGCCTCAGTTGCACTATCCATCAACACTTTTATCCTCCTTGTTCCTCAAAAAGAACATAAAATCCTTTTTTATGTGGTGGTAATATTATTGCAAATAAAAGCAAATACCAAAATCTTTATTAGTCTGCCAAAATAATAAACTATTTAATAAAAGCATGCTGTAAAAATAAGGTCATTTGCATCACTCAAATTTCTTGCAGGAAATACAGAGAATTATTGGTCAAAAAGGATAAAGTGGCACCAGCCTTTTCTGCCACGGACGCAAAGCAAGCTTGAATGAGGATTACGAATGTACCGGGCTTTGCATGTTTGTGGCCTTTAAATGTTTTTAACACTGGCTGCCCATTGAAGGATGTTGAAGAAACAACATTTCAGTGTTGTGCTGCATGTTGCAATTCCCCAAGTGGGAGAAAGACAAGCTGCATTGGCTGCATTTATTCCATGTAATGAAACCATTTCCAAAGCTCAAGCTGACCTCATAGTTACCTTAGTTACACATGACTTATTGTCCAAATACCATTTTTACATCACATATTAATTGTATTTGGTTTGGATTTGTGTCAAAGCTTCAGTAGTAAGCGTTATTCATGGTTTCTCCCTCCCTCCCTGCTCCAAGTCAGCTGCATTTAGGGAAATATTTAAAGCTTTATTTCAAAAACGGTTAAGTGCTGAAAGAGATGACATTTCTTATTCTTAATTTACAGTGTTTAACTTTCTGCCCATTGCAGTGCAATTCTGAACTATGGCTTTTTGTTTTCTCACTTTCAAGGTTTTCTCCTGAATAGCCAATACATGATTTATACAAGAGACATTTAAATAAGGATTAAAGATATATATTTTTTGCAGATAAATATAAGGAAATATTTTTATTTTTTTAAAAAATCAATTTCTTGCTGTAAAATAATATCTAATTCATATAAGTAAGAAGGGCTGAGATTTCCCACTGAGCTGCTGAATGTTTGGACTCTTAAATGGTTGTTACAGGGAAGAATTATAGGTTGTGGAGAATTGGACAACCATCAGTTGCAAATGATTCTACACAGTATCATACTGTGAAGGTGTACTGAATTAATTAAAATCCCCAGTAAGCCACTTCCTGAAGTTAATATCTATTTTCCACCTCAATCCATAAACAGTCATCTTCATCAGTTTTATTATTCAGCAGATGAAGAGAAGGTTGCAGTCCCACTGTCAGATGTTCCATCCAATCCTACGCTTCCCTCTTTGAAATGGAATTGCTAAGCGGCTTCCCCTCCTATTGGCTTTATGGGAAATCAGATGTGTGGAAAGCACGTTTTGAAAATGATTCGGAACGTCTGTGCTTTGGCTATATAGGGCAAATAGACATCCAGCTAAGACGTACTTCCTACAGCCTAAATGATTCAGGCTCTTATTCTTTGCTGATTCCCTGCTAATCTGGTCTCAAGGAGTAGTGACATCACTGTAAATAACAAGACTCAAACTACTGGCCCAAGAAAGGACTACTTGTGCCACAGGGTGCCAAGATTGCTGGCTTCTTGGCTTTTCCAGTTTAGTGGACAAATTGTGAAGTGGAAATGTGGCAAGATGGAGTCCGAACAGTGTGTATACCCAGATCAACTCCACATTATTGTATAGACCACAGAGTTAGCTGTCACCTTACACTCGTATCTGCCTATATTTTCAACATAGAGAGAAGAACAGCAGAGCTATCTATGTCCATGGGTCCAGTATTCATCAGAGGAATATAAAAGAGAAGGGAAGAGTAGAAAAGATTTGTATCATAGCACCATAAAATAAAATATTTCATATTAGTGCATATCATTCTTCAGTGTCCTCTCTATCATCTCTCATTCAAATGTTGATACAAATGCATTTTTTGTATCAGCCACCATATTTACTTCATGGCCATTTCTAGATAACAAAGTTAGAAATTTTATGTAACACAACTACTACAAAGTAACAGGACCTGCAGTTTCAATTTCATCTCAGGAAGAAGCGAAGATGATACATAAACATTTTATTAGCATTAATGGCTATAGCTTTGGTTGAATTAACAGTTTTAAAGGGATTTTTTAAAAAAACAAAAAGAAGATGATTACGAACTAGAATCACACTCTTGAGTTCTTAATGATACCTAACTCATGCCTGCAGTAGAACCCAGTGGAAATGCTTATTTGTGTATTTATTAAATTTACATCTCAGCTTTTACACTATGCAGAGATTGATGGTAGATTAGATTAGGCATCCTTCAGTCTCGAGAGACTATGGTAACGTGCACTGTATGGAGGACTTGAAACAGCATCTAGTGTGGCTGAGGAGGCCAATTTGAGAGTGACAATCCCTTCCACACTGAAGACAAATACAATCTTTCCCCTGTCCAGCTCCCTGGTTTTGCTGCTTTTGTGACTGCCTCCTTGCCTCAGCCTGCTTGACAAGGGTCTCTTCAAATTGGGAGAGGCCGTGATGCACTGCCTGCCTCCAGGCTGAACGCTCAGATGTCAGGGTTTCCCATCTGTTGAGATCCATGGTAGATTACAAAAATGATTTTAAAAAAAACAGTGGTGCCTCACATTACGAGCACTCCGCTTTACGACAAAATCGCTGTACGTTGAAGGTTTTGCGATCGCAAAAGCGATAGCAAAATGATGTTTCCTATGGGGGAATTTCGCTTTGCGATGATCGGTTCCCTGCTTCGGGAACCGATTCTCGCAAAGCGATGAGTTTTGGCCAGCTGATCGGTGGTTTCAAAATGGCCACCGGGTAAAAAACATGGCTCCCCGCTCTTTTCTGGGATGGATTCCTCACTGCACAAGCAGCGGAAATGGCCACGCTATGGAGGATCTTCACTGGACGGTGAGTTTCAAGCCCCTAGGAATGCATTAATTGGGTTTTAATGCATTTCTATGGGCTTTTTAATTTCGCATTACGACATTTTCATAAGACAGTGATTTCGCTGGAACGAATTAACGTTGTAATGCGAGGCACCATTGTAGTAAAATCTAATACACAAGCTACACATGTAAAATGCAGTAAACATTGCATTTATGACAAAATATCATTAATTTTAAAAAAATTAAAAAATAAAAGAAAATGTAGCATTTATATTAAAAGCTCCTTTCTCTCCAATCTGTTTATTTGACAATACACTGCCAGAAGAGAACGGTCTATACCTGCTGATTGAAGGACCGGGGGCGTGGGGTAGCCTAGGTTCTTGTGGAAGATAATTCCACAGTCTAGGAATAGCAACCCACAGGCTCTTCTCACTAGACATAATTGTGAAGTTGTTGATACCAAGGGAAAGCCTCCCTTGAAGATAAAGCTTGGGTAAAAAAAATCCTCCTTGTCCCCTCCTGTATCCTACCCCATTCTTTGTTTACATTTCTTAATCATTGTGTGAAGTTGAAAACTTCCTCCCAGTCCCCATGGAGGGGTAGAGAGAGGAAGCTTTCAATTGGCCCGCATGTCACATGGTCACTGAGAAAAGAAGCAAACCAGCCTGTCCCCAAAGTGCACCAAACTCTGGACAAGTACCATTTGATTACCTCCTAAGACATGTATCATCATAATCAGATTGGAAATCTGAAGGAATGGGCACAGCTAGCATAGCATTTGACCTGGACTGTACCATTTATGTCTCCAAATATAAGTTTATGTATTCTATGCTATTTCATTAAAATAATCTATGCTAGAAAAATGGAATACATGAAATACACTAATATGTTCTCTTACCTGGTAGTTTTCTGCATACAAATATGTTCATGTGTTGCTATAGGAGTGCATTGAAATATGCCAGTTATTCCCTGTAGCTAAAAATGGTACAGCCCAGACAAAGCTTTATCTTAATTCTGCTGCATGTCTAACTTACCTGGGCTTTATTCAGCAACTTGTGCCAAGTAAATCAGTTTCCTCTCTCTCCTTTTTAAAATGTTTTACTATAGCTAAAAGCATTTTTTGCGTGAGAAATTCATTTTACATTTTCCAGGCAAATTAGAATTCTTCTTTCATTTGGACTTTTCTGTACAAGATGCTTTTAAGCAACAATCCCAGTGGTTTCAGGCCCTATCACCTAATAATTGACCATGACAGGAGTTATATATCCAGAGCCAGCGGGAAGAATGAATTGTATATGTCAGGCTCAATTACAAGGTGGAAGACCCAGCAACAAAAAAAGACTGAACTGATTAAAGCTTGATGTTGACAAGAGAGCTGACATATCAGAGTTATTTTCAAAAGATGCCCTCTCAGAATTCCTTCCAGATTGCCTCAACAGTCAATATCCTGGCCACTTTGTCTTCCCTTGTTGCTGTCCATCCGGCTGGCATGCCATATATTGTTCTGCTCAGTAATTCTTCTCTACAGTGATGCTTCTTATCTCCGGGACAAACCCATGCTAGAACAGCAAGAAAAACATGAAATGTTTTACTGAAGTAGAAAAAAAATGCAGATAATTGGGCCAGGGGCTGGCTGGATTTACCAAAACAATAACAACAACGATCCGGGATTTGTAAAAATGTATTTTGGCAAACTTGGGATGAATGAATCACTGGACAGATAATTTTACACTGTTCATTCAGATAGCCATGTCTGACATGGAAAAAATGCTGTAACACTGAAGTGATAAAACTGCTTTGCAAAAGTCAGACTCCCCTGACACTCACCCCAACGCTATTATCTGGTCAAAGAAAATGCTTATTTTTTAGAATCTTTCCAGTAACTTGAGTAGCCATTGCTTATAATATTGTCTTCGCTTTGTCTTTCACACTGCTTATTTTATCCCACAATATTTTTTTATATGAGCAAATTTAAATAAACTGATAGTTTAGCAACTAGAAAATATAAGCTTAAAGTGAATTAAGGGATTCCTAAAGAGCAGAAAACACTTTCTTCCTGTTTTTTTTTTTTAAAAAAACACTGAATGGTATTATTACTATGCATAGGGAGTTGTTGATTTTTCCCTTCCAGGCATATCTTTTGTTAAAGTAGGCTCCAGCTGTTCCTCCAGTCTTCAAGACCAGCTCTGTGGAGGAGATGAAGAATTAAAGATTTTAATGAGAGCTCTTTGGATCCCAATAATCTGCATCCTAATGATTAGAAGGAAATATTTACTAACTTAGAAAACAAGAGTTCTATTCTGTTCAACACCAGGAAAATATGTAACCTCTTTCTATATTAAATTCTTTCTATATTAAAATTTTCTTGATTTGGCTCATTCTGCAATTGAATCCTAGTCGTTTTCTATTGCTATCTAAAGTATGCCTGACTTTTCAGCTGCCTTCTCTCTAACTCTAAATCAGTTCTTCTCCACTAATATCCGTCTTTCAAGGTACAGTACTCTATTTTTTTAAAAAAATCACTTTATCAGTGCTATACTTGTACCAAAGTGGAAGCAGGAAGTCTATCAGCTCTTCTGTGTTTGAATAGAACCTTCAGGCTCTAAGCAAGGAAAATACAGTGCAGTAGAAAATTGTATTATACAACCATGTATTTCGTACATCACTGTTAATGGAGCAGGAGCTACTAAAAATTTGCTTATGGCATCTGTCTGAACATGTCTTATACTGAATCAGAACTGGCCCACATAGCTTAGCATTGTTTTAGTTTGGAAGCAATACAAAAATTCAACAGGTAACATTTTAATAATTCTGTTCCCAAAATCTTTTAACAGAAGTGAAACTCTCATAGGCATCTGTCAGTCTCGAGAGGCTATGGTAACATGCTCTGGAGAAGTGTCCTCTCCAGAGTATGAAGCCTGGGTAAAGTAATAGGGAGGATAGGCTGTTACCCAAGCAACAAATTCCCCCTCTCCACGTTGCTGAAATGGACCAATGGAAAGGCAAGAGCCAATACAACTGGTTCCAGCAACGTCGCAGGAGTTGGCAGAATGGCACAAACTGCCTCCGGGACTCCAGCTCCGGATTTTGCCTCGAGGTTAACTCCTGAAGCCTTTTCCATGACTGAATATAGCCACAAGGCAGTGGAGGTTTGAAATCGGAGTTTTCCTTTTCCTAGATGGGCTGCTTCCATGGCTGACGAGCCCCACCTACCCGGAAGTGAAACACATCTTGCTGTATAATCATAATGATAAAGACAACAATAATAAAAATGTGCCATCAAGTCAGTTCTGAGTTATAGTGACCCTTTCTAGGGTTTCCTGGATATAGGAAAGTAGCTTACCATTCCCTTCTTCTGGGGGCTGTATGACTGTGGACTCCATCCAAGGGTACACAGGCTGACTGTTTGTCCTTAGAGGCACAAAGAGGAATTGAACTCTTGACTTACAGCTTCACAGCGAGGTACTCATCTCACTGAGCATACAAACCATATTTTCCACCACTGAGCCATAAGCCCTTCTGTAACACAGTGGTGACATATTCACAATGTTATAAAAGAGCTGTTTGAATATTGTTGGCAATACAATATCTGATTTATGAAGAGATCTGACATTGAGAAAAGTTGCTTGGTCTCATCTGTGGGAGACTAGTAACAACTGCATGTTTAGTGTGGGAAAGGCACTGTCCAGAAAATAATTCTCCATTTAATGTGTTGCAGCCAGTTTTACAGAATACCTCTTACACGGGCAAAGGGTAAACCAAGCCTAACTTATAACTAACTTACTTCGCTATTAACATGCAGAAAAATGATTAACATAAAACAACTAAAATGAATGTGAGAAGAACATATAAGAGAATAAAACTAAATGAGAAGACAGAAAATAATTTGCTAGATGGTTACTATTTTGGGCAATAGTATTAATAGCCGGATTTCAAAGGAAAGAAAGCAGCATTTTCCCAGTTTTGCTGAAAATGATTCTGCTAAGGAAAGCTAGTGTACCTATGGCTAATCTTTGTTACGAACACTTTTTGGAGTAGCCAATTTTCATGGTCCTTCAAGTTCTTCTAAAGAATATTCAGCAAATTTATTTGCAAGGTTCTTCTCAAGATTTCCTCAGAATATTCTAATCATGTTAGTCTGACAGGTTTCAGATATTCTTCCCTGCTCCTGGATTATCATAGTAGAAAACATTGCCAAAGAATATAATAAATAACATTTTACCTAAGGTTTTCCTCCATTAAGTCAAATCTGAAACATAATGCATATTTGTCCACAACTGTGTGGACGACTGCAATTCAAATAACAACTTTGTCTGCATTTAAAGTCTTTTTAAAACAAGTATTTCCATTTTATGGTGTTTCTGAGTGGGTGATTATTTCCCATCAGCAGACTTTACTAAGCATTTTATATCTCAAACTTCTACATATCCTTTGGACTTAGTGCTTTAATTAAAAACAGGTCTGCACTGCTTCTTTTTCACAGCAGAAACTTCAAAAGGTTACAGCCTTTCAATCTAGGCAGTTACGAGTTTTCACAGCACGTAATCTGATCTGGATCATCCACTTTGTTCATGAGAATTATAAGAATTATTATAGGAATTATAAGAACAACCTTGAATATTATATGACTGCTTTTGTTTTTAAAATATAAACACATAAATACATGCATGTATATACACTATATCCTCAGCTTTATCAGCTGGACACAGCCCTAAAGAAAGAATTACAACAGTTATTCATAACATGTCTCAATGATTTCAGTGGGCACCAAAAGTTGGCGTTCTACAGAAAGTAACCTGGGAGCAGATTCCAATGATCTGAATCCAAAGTAGTGGTCCCAAGCAAACTAGATCCGTTGAATCAATTGGTTTTACATAAGTATGTTTAACTATTCACCAGCTGATTCAGTTGGCCTACTCCACTTGAAGCTAGCAAATAAATTTAGGTAATTTACCTCAGTGGTGGTAACTTTTGAGCAGAGATGTCTAGTTTTGCTTTGTTGAGTGTAACACTCTGCACATTTGCCTGACAGAAAATTCTGCAGCATTGGAGTGGCGTGTTGTAGATTCTCTACTCATTCATATTTATGTCTTGTCCCTTTGCCATGAATGAATCCATGCTGTTTGTTTGTTTGTTTGTTTAAATAATGAATAAAGTTTTATTGTATTAATATTATTTGTTTCATTTCTACGACACTTTTATCCCAGTGAGGGAACCCAATGTGGTGGATCCATGGGGGTGAAGGGGTACCTACCCCATGCTACCTTGCTTCCCTTATCACTTCTTTTCCTGAGGAAAAGACTAATGCCTGGGAAAGGGGCAGACACCCAAATGGAAGATTCCTGATTTTAACTCTTACTAGATCCTCCATGTGGTGGGGAGAAAAAACAGAAGTAGAGTTCACATATTGACTTTGCCTAATTTCTTTGCTTAATTTCTTGTGTTTGTGGTAGAAATTGTAATTTATATATCTCATGGCAAGTTATTTAAAACTAGCAAGATGCCCTCCAAATTGCAAGTGTATATATGAAAACATAGTGTGCAAATGAGTTTCTCACTATCATAGTTCCTTTTTGTTGTTTTTGTTTAAAGTTGCTTCATTCAAAGTGTAGTTACACGTGTAGACGTTAGTGTAGTTACAATAATGTCCCACCTCCAGTTATAGAGGAATAAGAAGGTGAAAACCTTGAACTGTAGGACTTGTTCTTCCTCTAGTTCCTGATGTGTGCCCAGGTAGAATTATGCTGATTGTTTGCTGAATCTGTGCATTATTGCTGCAGGAGAGTGCAGCAGTGATCCTGTGCTGGCACAGCAAATCACCATTCTATAAGATAATTCTAAAAATGGAGGCAGCCCAAACAAAAAATCATAACTTTTAAACTGGGATTCTGATCAGCACCAAAATTAGCACAGTTGTAGCACACAGGCTGCTCTTGCTCTGTGCCAAACATAAGGATGTTTGTGCAAAGGGCATTCAAATTATGATTTTTGAAAGTAATTTTGTTTTACACCATTTGTTCAGAAATAGGCAACCCTAAATGTCCCCAGATTTAAAACAGATCATATAAATGAAAAGACTAATCTTGCTTATCTTGAAAGAGAATGGTTGGCCACAACATTTTTTTTAATTTGGAAAGAATCAGGGTGGAGGTGCTTAAATATTGATTCTCAAAAAAAAAAACACAACATTTCAAAGAAGGAAAACAAACACTCTGTTAAAGACTGAGCACATCTGGTACAGCCTAGCCAGCAGGAGCTTTCTGAAATAAAACCTTGTTTACATTCGTAGGCAGAAGAGGGATATGGTAAATTAAAAAAACCCTTCAAAGATGTTTCAGAAAGATGTTATGTGCCAGCAAGTCACTTCTGATGTATATCAGAAGTTAATGTCCCATCATTAACAGCTCCGTCTCTAGATCTTGCAACCCAGCAACATCTCATGTTAGGCTCTTCTTTCTTCCTACCTCTCCCCCCCCCCCCCCAGCAATATTATCTTTTCCACTAAGTTCTGTTAAGGTCTTGCAAACTGACAGCTGCAGATTCCTTTGCTGAATTAATCTATCTCATGTTAAGTCTTCCTCTTTTTTCTACTGCTCCCCAACATTTAAAAGCATTATTGTCTTTTCCTGTCATTTCTGTCAGTCAACAAGGTAGAAGTCTCAATTTATTAATTTTTGCTCTTGTGAGATTTTAGATTTTACTTGATTGAGCATCTACCTATTTGCCTTTCTGGTGATTTGTGGTATCTAAGGCTTACCTCCTACACCATATTTCAAATGAGTTGAATTTCCCTCTGTCTTTCTTCACTGTCTTTTTACATAATATGAATGATTTTGACTATTGTTTCTAATGACACTCTTTGCTAACGCCCACCCCCCTCCTTTTTATGTCAAAAATGAAGAAACATCTTTTGGAAAACATGAAAGCAGCTTGTCTATAAACCGAGAGTTTAGAAATTGGAAGATAGCTTTATAATCTATAGGGAGAGGATTTCTATGACATTTCATATTTTCTCTGCAACCTACATTTGAACCCATAAGCAAGCTCAAACATATTTCTCACCAGATTACTCACAAACATGTTTAAATCTACCCATACGGTCATGCATAGGTTGCAGGAAAAAATGACATATAATAGAAATGCTCTCCTAAATTTACATTCTGTGGAGTGGGCACAGCAGAATTAGTTTACCTGAGAGGTTAAAGGCTATGTACTGTATGTGTTTTTGTTATATTAGTTGCAGTCAATCACACTTTGTTTCTCCATTTCATTAAGTTTAAAACAGCTCTTCAAATTATTTTGGCATAGAGGGACTGTACCAATGTCACAACTATCCTGTGTTCTGCCCTCCCCCAGCAATCATCTTATGGATCATGATCATCTCCTGGAATCCTCTAACAGTGTAATTCTACATGAGGGATGTCAATGCTGGAATTTGTGCATGATTTATGTATACTTAAAAAGCCAGGAAATCCAAGTCTTCAGAAAACCCTCTGGTTTATGAATGTGGAATATTGTGTTTGGTTCAATATTCGAGGAAATGGTCTGATATTGCTGCACAATATAGTGCCCACATTGCCAACAAGAAAAAGGACGCTAAAGTTTGCAAAGCAAAAGGCTACCTGAATGCTGACGATATCCATGTCATCAATCAAGGTGGTCTACAGCAGTGGTTCTTAACCTTTTTGAAAGAAACGCCCCCTTGAGCCATTGAGGAAGTTATCATCGCCCCCCTCCCCACGGTGATGAGATCTTATTTATTTATTTATTTATTTATTTATTTATTTATTTATTTATTTATTTATTTATTTATTTATTTATTTATTTATTTAAGACACTTAAATCCAATGACCCCTGAAAACAAAATTCAATTCCAAGAAAATGAAATGCCCCCCAAAAGTAACATTTAATGATTTAGTTGCAAGCGAATTTTAAGATGCAAAAAGAAATTAAAAAGGGCATAAAAACAAACCGCAATGCAGGAACTAAAAATGTTAAGACGAAAACTCTGAAACTAAATTAAGATTGGAGGGAAATATATATTCATGCACATTGTAAAAAGACTGCAGCCATCTTCACAGGTTTGGCTTGCTACAGCGCCCCCCTACCGCCCCCTTCTGCTCCAGCGCCCCCATGCAGCCCCTTTTCGTTCTACCGCCCCCCTGAAAAATGAAATCGCCCCCTGGGGGGCACTATCGCCCACGTTAAGAACCACTGGTCTACAGGATACCCTCTTGTGCTCACTATCATTCGCAAGGAGACCTCAATCAGGAGAAAATCCCAAAACTCTACTCCCTTTTTTCAACAGTTAACCACTTCTCACCAAACACTAACCAATTGTCAGGGCTTTTTTTTCAACAAGCTTTAAAGGTATTTATTGCTTGGAGCCAAAAAGTAGTCAACATTTCTAGAAGAAATGGAAGTGAGCACATGGTCCTGTAGACCAGTTTGACTGCTAGTGTGGGTTTAATCAACATTCAGGCTGCCCTTTCAATTTAAAGCTTGGCATCCTTTTTTTCTGCTGGCAATGTGGGCATGACATTGTGCAATAAGCCTCTGGCACTTTGAATCATAGATACAGAAACACAAACATTCCACATTCATAAAAAGGAGAGCTTTTTTTAAAAAAAGAAATGGAATTAATATTCATTCCCAATGGGTTATGTATTGAAAACAGGCTGAAGCATACCAAATGAGGTTCCTCATTTATGTGTTATGAATGAAAGTATAAGGTGTTTGGCACAGCCCTGGTTGCATGTGGCAATTGTGCTCCTTCTACATGTTAATACTGCCTTTTCCCTGATGCCCAGAGTACTGCTGCGCACTAATAGGGTGGTATACAAACAAATGAAATGAAATAAGATAAATGTTAGAAGACACTGGGTCCACTCCCTGAAGATGTTAGTTTTACAATTGAGCCCAGAAACAGATATGAGCAGAGATTGCATTAGAGATTACTACATCGCAGTCATGAAGTCAAGAGCTATTTAGATATTGTATGAAAGCAAATATCACTGTTTATATGTTTTTTGTTGTGTTTAGCTGTGAATACCGTGTCCCCCGCTCTCCTGTTGTTGTATAGTTGCCTTTGTAATAGTTAATAAAATTGTTTTATTTTCCCCATCTTGAAAATCAACATTTCTATTGTTGTTTTTAATTTCATTATATTGTTTGTATTCCATTTTTTATTGTTAGCTGCCCAGAGTAGACTTTGGTCTAGATGAGCAGGGTATAAATTTTAATAAATAATAAATAAATAAATAAATAAATAAAATAAAATTTTAAAAAATGTTAGTAAAATAAGTGGGAATGGTATTGTGGCATGGCACTAACCTCCTAAGTTCAGGAGAATCTGCAGTGAGACACCATTTGTGCTGCTGTATACAAGGGTATCTGAAGGTATTCCTTGATCATGGGTGTAGCATGGAAGACAGCTAGTTTTATATTGCCACTCTTCTATGCCCATCCATGCTACTCTATGCCTGAAAAAGGCTTTTATCTCATACCCTGATTCTCTCCAAGGATCAATTTTTGTTTTCAGCATTTATTTGTCCTTCTTGGTAATATTAGAATACCATTGAACACGGTTCTACTCAGTAGTTGTATTTGCTTCTGAGATATATACTGTATATATATAGTGTAAGAAAATGGAAGGCACTGATGTGAGGTGTTGTTGTTGTTTAGTCGTTTAGTCATGTCTGACTCTTCGTGACCCCATGGACCAGAGGATGCCAGGCCCTCCTGTCTTCCACTGCCTCCCAGAGCTGGGTCAAATTCATGTTGGTAGGTTCGATGACACTGTCTAGCCATTTCGCCCTCTGTCATCCTCTTCTCCTCTTTCCTTCACACTTTCCTAACACCAGGGTCTTTTCCAGGGAGTCTTCTCTTCTCATGAGATGGCCAAAGTATTGGAGCCTCAGCTTCAGGATCTGTCCTTCCAGTGAGCACTCAGGGTTGATTTCCTTTAGAATTGATAGGTTTGTTCTTGCAGTCCAGGGAACTCTCAAGAGCCTCCTCCAGCACCAAAATTCAAAAGCATCAATTCTTCAGCGGTCAGTCTTCTTTATGGTCCAGCTCTCACTTCCATACATCACTACAGGAAAAACCATAGCTTTGACTATTGGTACTTTTGTTGCCAATGTGATGTCTCTGCTTTTTAAGATGCTGTTGAGGTTTGTCATCCTGCACAGATCTAATAGTCTGAACCATCCTTATAGGAAATTAAGTCTTACTGTTGTTGTAAGTGCCCACAAATCGGAATCGACTTATAACGACCTTTATAGGGTTTTTAGGGTGAGATACTTAAGGAGTGGTTTTACCACTTCCACACCCCCAACGAGTTTTCAAAACTGAGCGGAGATCTCAACCACACCTCCCATAATCCATGCTGGGTATCCAAGCGGTATAGTACTCTGAGTAAGTTTAGAGTTGGGGTCACTTTCTTACAGAAGGTGTTTAAAAGGAAGATTTTGACAGTTATCCGAATACAGTATCTGATTTTGATATCTAGCCTCCACCCCGGCTCGAACCTCGTTTCGTAATATCTGAGCTACAGCTGAGGTTATGCAACAGCTATGGAAACAACTGTTTGTACTCAGAAGGACTTTTGAAATAATTTTATTTTGCATTCCGCGAGTCTCTATTCCGACGTTATAGCACGCGACATTTCACGCAACGCACACGCACTAGGGAAAACAAAGCACCGTGCAATTTTGTGTGTGTGTGTCGTGGAAACGCGCTTCAAAGTACAGTAGAAGCTTCCTAGGCGCCGGGCAGCAAACGCACATGTCCCCACAAGCTTTGCCCTTAGCATCCCCTGCCCTTCTATAGGTGACCAAACATGTGCCTGCAATTTTTCTCCACTCTAACGCTCACTTTCGGCAGTTTTTAGCTGTTATTTCTACTTCAACCTGCCCGGAAGGCAGAAAAACAGGAGTACGCACGCATAAGCCAGCAGCGGACCTTCAGCCAGCCCGACATGTTGGTGTTCAATATTCAGGCGATTTTTAAGACGGAGGCTTTGAGGAGGGACTTTTCCCAGGAAGGAAGGCGCCTCGAACAGCAACAAGCCGGGAAGCAACGTGGGTTAGGAAACTGTGTGTCTCTCTGTCTTGATGGTGGCTTGTAGTTTAGGTTGAGGCTGCCGTTTTCACGAAAGTCCGACCCAGAGGGGGCTCTGGGCAACATGAAAGTAGTGGCTTTAATCAGGTAACATAATTGCGAGAGAGAGAGAGCGAGAGCGGGCGTGAAGAATATTTTCCCGTTTGAAGAATATTTGCAGTGCGGGTCTCCTGCTTCAGGGAGAAAGACGGGGCAGCCTTCTGGTTTTGGCAGTGCAGGGAGCACAGCTAGGGAGGAGGAACGTGAGGCCCCTTCAGAACCTATTGGGTCGCCGTCTCCGTCAGGCTCCGCTAACACAGCCTGTCCTGAAGGATGATGGGAGTTGCAGTCCAACATCATCTAAAAGGCTGCATCTTCTCCCTCACTGGACTAAAGTGTGTTGTAAGCAAAGATCAGCCTGCCCCCATTTCCTTTTCCTCACTCTGCTTTCGAACCTCCCTTCTATTTCACAACATCCTTCCTGGTTTACTTTACTTCTCCAGGCAGATTGATAGTGTTTTTGTTTGTTTGTTTTCAACGTTGTGCAGCCTTGGCAGGATGTCACCGTAGCATAGTGCTATTTTAGCCAACCTTTGAGACCAGCGTTTCGGGGTGAGGGCATATGTGTTGGTGAATAAGAGGTTTTTCCAAAGGTGTGCCTCTGTGGTTGTATTTTCTCCTATCAGGAATTCGTTTTTAACAGAAAGCCTGTCTTGGCTGTCATTCCTCCTTTTTCCCCTCCACTGATAGGACAGACTTTAGGTTTGATTCTTCTGCAATTTGTTGTTCAGCATCAAACAGAGTAAAATAGGGGCAAGGTGTATGCACTTACAGTTGAGGAATCATATACTTTGGCACATGTATTCGGCCCAAAGGTTTGTTTGAGTAGTGTCCAGAACTGATCTTGGAGTCTCATGCTCTTGGTTTTCTTCTATGGTGACTCCTGCTTTAGTAGCCTAAATTAGAGTCTATTTTAGAGTCCATAGACAGGACTCTATGACTTGCATGCCCTTTCCCCCCTTGCACACATCAGCATTTGACTCACCCAGACACACGTTGCATGTTGCTCCTGTATACCTTCCCAATGTAATGCAGACAAAGCACGTGCCTGTCTCCATTCCCTCCTCATCTTCTGTATGTGTCACCTCTTTGTACAATTCATGATGCTTCCAATAAAGACTTGTACTGCTCAATCATTTTGCCTCCTTCAATTAATTTAGTGGAGAGGGGTGCCTCTCACTGAAACCTCCCAGATTTTCCAGGGCTGCTTCTGCAGTTTTAATTTTCATTGAAAGTATCTTTTAAGAGAAAAAAGAGATGAAATTGGTGTGTAGTACCTTTGGATGGATGGTCTGTATGACTTTCCCCACCCTTAATCTCCAGCCTAGGTAGGGTAACTGGCCTATACATGCTAAACATTTGCATCCTAAATCCTTCATTTCTGCTATCAAAATCCACACTTTTTTCTGGTCCTCAGCTGAAAAGGCTCTTAAAGTGTGTGCAGTACTATCAGTAAAATAAGATTGCTCTGTCCCTGGTTACAGGCTTACAAACTAAAATGCATGACATAAAGGCACCATTTAAATATTTAAACATGCTCTTTAAATGGCTGTTTGTACAGTAAGCAGATAGAAACAATTCTGATACATGGCATTCAGTCCCTGTTCTTGTGATGAGGTGAGCCGTGTTAGCCGGTGTAAGCAGCAACAAATTCAAGTTAATTTCCTGAAAGCCATTGCAATCAATTGTGTGGGAGACTCCCAGATATGAAGGGTCTCTTATTATTTTATATGTCTGTGATTTGATCAGATTTGTATTTTAAACAGTTGTGATGGCTTTTAGCTAATACAATAAACTTGAACTTGAGCAACAAATTCCTGTTTCCTCAAAATTTTGGAAACTTTTTGGACTTAAAAAACCACCCCTCTTGTTTAAGTATGGAAGTGAACAAACATAATGCAAACATTTTGCACTTCACACATGCTTTCTTTTCTTTAGAGAGCACAGTCATACTGATGCTTTGAGAAGGAACAGCAAATTGAACATTTTCTTTTTTTAAAGCTTGAGAAATTATCTGTAAAGAATCAAGCATTTGTGCATTGGTATTTAGTAGCTTTCATTCCATCTAATGTCCTTGGTAACAAAATTGTCTCTGATGGCAGTCTGGCACCCACACAACGTTGTTTTGCATTGAGTTTCACCCCATGAGAAGTCAGTGAAAATGGGGGTTTAACATTAAGTGCTTTTCAAGCTTGTTGCTTTGATTGCAGAAAACTATCTTATGCTCAAAGTTTGTTTTTAATAATTGCACTCAAGCAGAATGGCATAATACTAGTTCTTTTTTTATATAGAACTCAGGATCACAAAATCGAAGACATGACTTTTAAAATCTTTTACTAGTTTTGCTTGTTTTTCACATTGTTTCAGTAGCAGTTGCCATTTGCAGACCTCAGAATGTGGTATGCCACCTAAAGGTGAAACTTGTACTGTATATCTAGTTAGAGGCAAACCTATAGGTGGTTTTTAAAAAGCATTTAGAAGGAGATGATTGCCATGGGGGGGGGGGGAATGTAATTTTGAAAATATTGATCAAGATCTGAATCTTCATAGTGTTTTTTGTATAAATGAAAGTATCTGTAATTTCCCATTTTAATGTATGGAAGATTATTATGCATTAGTGACCTTCAGTAGCCACTGAAAATAGGGCAGTCTATGCATCCATCTTCATGTTGAAGCCTCAGTATGCTTGTACCTGGGCAGGAGATTAGGGCCCTTGTGCTTTAAATTCAGATTACATATATTGTACATTATTTTAAAGTTTTGTTAGCACTCTGAAAAGTAGTCTGTTATGTAGAAAAGAAGTATAGACATTTCCATGTGTGTGTATCAAAATGATGATTATAGGCCTGTTCTTATATGACCCAGTTTTATGATGAAATTAATAAAGCAATTATTTTTTCTTCTAGTGGTGGGAAAGACAGCTGTTACAATATGATGCACTGTGTTGCTGCTGGGCATCAAATTGTTGCCTTAGCCAATTTAAGACCAGCTAAAAACCAAGGTGAGAATGAGACACTTCCTGTATGGCAATCCTCAGATTTTTCTGCCTGCATACTCTGCTGGGTAATGATCTGCTGTGAATGTAACTGAGTTTGTTGAAATCTGACTTGCTGTGATGCATGAACCTGTATCTGTTAACGGACAGCTAATTTTTAAATCGTCTCTAAGCTTAATCTGAACAGAAGCTTTGTTGGTTATTACGAGTATGAATTTTGGTCTGTTTAAGCAATGGCTTGTTGTGACATTTGAACCTGCAACTGCAGCTTGTCATTGGTTTGTTTCTGAAAACCTTCATCCTGAAACAAAAGCTGACTAAAGAAATGGGAGAAAAACACCAGAAGGTGGGAATACAAGCTACAGTTTATCTGTTTTGCAATTTAATAGTAATAATAAAAAAACTGGTTAACACAAACCATGGTTTACTATATGTGAGAATAAAACTGCTATCTGGAGCCATTCCTTCCCTCCTCCTCCCCACTATCGTTGAATAGTAAAAATGAATCAATTATGTGTAGTTTCTTTTAGTCTTACCCAACTAAAGAAAGGAAATGCATATTTCAGGTTAACCTAGTATTTTCCTTCCTAAAAAAAAACTTTTAATTTTTCGCCCAAATCACTAGGTCTTAAGGTGTCTTTGCGAGCAGAAACGTGCTCTACCATCTGTGTAATCTTGTGGCTGATACCCTGCTCTGTGACTTCACCTTATAAAGCTCATGACTTCATTGCCCACAGTGACTTTTTGGAAGTGAAAATATTCTGATTCCTCCTCCGAGGGTGTTGAGGTTCCCATGGGATAACTTTCATTGTGGGGGGAGCCACTTGGGGATGCAGAATGCATGGAAATTTTTAATTTTCAAGAAATGCTGCTGGTGGGCTGTTTTTACTGGCAGTGGCAATTTTTAGAAATGAAAGACTCCTCCCCGCCCCATTTTGCAGTCTCCAACAACATTCACAAAACAAGCAGAGTCCCATGGGATTTTCTAATCTTCCATGTCTGACTGTATGTGAAATCAGAATTTTTTTATTTTGGAACAATTGCTGCAGCTGATGATAACATCAGCTTTACGTATCATAGCTCCACAAATTTCAGCGAGTGTGCGTTTACTTGGAAGCAGGATGGGTTTGAATAAATTGAATTTAAATAAGAACAATTTAAATCATGATTTAAATCACAATTTAATGATTACAATTTAAATCACTGGTCAGTAAGCATTTTATTTTAAAAACAGAGTTAAATAAAAATTTAAAAAACTTATTTAAATCAAAAATCATTTTAAAAATTTAAATTAGATTTTTTTAAAATTAAAATGCTTACTAACTAGTGTTTTAAATCGTGATTTAAGTCAATTTAATTTAAATCAGATCCATCCTGCTTGGAAGAAATTATGTAGAATTAATTGTGTACAGAATTATAGCCTCAATATAGTGAGAAAAGGTGCTCCTGGTACTATATGGCATCGCTTATTAAACTGAACTACTAATGGAAAAGAATACATTCCTTTGTATCATGGGTAGGGGGGAGAGTCTTCTAATCCTCTTTCATTGTTTTTATCTTTGAATTAATACATTGATATTAGAAACAGAAGGTTGCTATTTTAAACCATCACAGAATCACTTTCACTGATACATTAAAACTATAGAATAAAGAATAGTTCAGCCCAGTAGTAGAATTTGTGTAATCTTTTGAAATAGAGCTTTTTGTATACTGTGAATTCTTTTAGTTTTCACTTGTGTTTCTTTCTGATCAGTTTCTTAAGAGTACATGGATTTGTATGCTGGGGGTTAATGTCTAGTTTCAGAATGAACAGACAATTCAGTATAAATATATGTTATTCATAACAGTACATTAAGCTTACTGTTATACTTCCCATTGGTTGTATTGAGTCTGCTTTCATGTGATACTGTTTCCCTAAAAGCTGGTTCATGATATTTTTGTAAACACTGTACTTAAGTGATAAAATAAAGGTGTATGTAGGTTCTGAAGTTGAGCAGCTGGCAAATACAGTACTGGACATTCAGTATTGGTCAGCTGGATTGATGTTCCGAACTGCAAGGCAACCAAAATTGTGATCATATATGTTTAAGAACACGTCTCCTTAGGATAATGTGTAGTGTGTATTTTGAACATGCATTTTCTTATGGATGTTTTTTCAAACTGAGGTTTGGGTATAGCTCTCTGTTGCTTTTAATCAAAGCGTGGGAATAAATGCATTAACACTGTAGTCTGAACTGTAGAATGAGAACCTGGGTTTTTTTTCAGGAGAAAGGTGGCATAAAATATTTTAAATAAATAAAATAAATAAACAATATGAGAAACAGAGAAAGAAATGATTATGCAGTAGAGTCAGGGCCAATTCACAAGACTATGTTTTTCTTAATATCTCATGGTAGTCTCACCAGCCACACTGTTTGTGACTTTCAGGTTTCCTTGGATAAATATGATCTGTAGCCCAGAAAACATGAAATTGCTGCTCCATAGTTTTGAGGAGCTTGTCCATAGTTGTATCTCTGCACAAGTTTCCTTTGGGGTGCTTGCTTGTAGAACTGCTGGATAGCTCAGTGGTTTAGGTCTCTGGCTATGGAGCCAGAGGCTGGGACTTCGATTCTCCCCTTGAGAAGGGATCCATGGGATCCCTGCTAGCTCTACAGTTCTAAGATGATGATGATGATTAAGAATTCCATTCAAGGAAGAGACTGGTCAGGTTAATTCAGCTATAATGTGGCATTTTAAGAGTAATTAAAAACAATATAAAACAAAATTGCATGTGAGAGAATATCTCAAACCTTGGTCTCCTTTTCATTTTTTGAAATGCTGTAAGCTTGGATCCAAATACTGTATATTGGCGAAATAGGTTAAGCTAACATAGTTTTATATTTGTTTATGTCTCTTTCAGAGGGAACTGACGAACTGGACAGTTACATGTATCAGACCGTGGGGCACCAAGCCATAGATATATATGCTGAAGCAATGGGCTTGCCTCTTTATCGTCACACCATTAAGGGTACCAGTGTGGACATTGGCAGAACATATACCAAGTGTGAAGGAGATGAGGTTGAAGACCTTTATCAGCTTCTGAAATTTGTGAAGGTATGTTGTATGACAATTTCAGTTTAAAAGAAGGAAACACTAAATATACTAAGACTGGATGTGAAGTTCTTAGTCTTCACTCTTCTTGTTTTCATCTCTATTTATTGCTGTATACCTTGTTACCCACAGAGAATAAACTTTGATGAAATAGATCTTAATTTATAACTTATTCTGCACTTCATGTTGTTTCCCAGCTTTAGGCTAAAGACCATGCTATAGCAGTAAAAACCGATTTATGCTAAGTACTACAAAAGGTACACATAAAAAGAGTTGTATGCTCCTTGTGATTCAATGTCATCCAGGTTCTACATTGCTGATACAGTATATTTTGTTTCCAATTTCTTAAGTTTGGCATCTTTTTGTTTCTCTCCTGAACTGTAGGGAGCACGTATTTCCCATGAAGAGGCCCATGAATTTTAAAGCAAAATCAAAGAGGACAGAATATATTATTTATATTGTGTTTCTTCCTCAGAGCATTATATGGTGCTTTGTTGACAGCAGTTTTACATTTGGTGATATCCTGAATTGTCACTGATCATTTCTCCAATATTTTTTAAAAAGGCAATAGTAAAGCATTAGAAAAATGATCTTATTCATATGTAATATTAAGCATCGTTTATTGCTACATGAGTAAGATGCAAGGAAACGTGGACTTTGAGATTCCTTCCTCCTTTTCTTGAACAATTTAGAAATAATTTAGAAATATTTGTTTCAATTTTAGATTAAGTGCTGGATTAACTGCATTTCGGCAGGGATTGTGTTAGAATGAAAATGTTTGTGTCACAAATGCAGTGTTAGAGGTTTGGTTTTTATGCTGCTTGCACAAGGAGGATTATAGAATATTTGCTTGTGCAAATATACACCAGCATTTCAGAATCACAGAATTATAGATCTGAAAGAAACCCCAAGAACCAATAAGTCCAACCCCTCCAAGAAGGAAACTATGCATTATTGAACCAGCAGGGTCTTTTATATTTGCCAAGCCCAACAGGATCCTGACTTTAGTCTTCTATGTGGTTAGTTGAAACAAGTCAGTTACATCACTTGAAATTGGCTTTTTACAGTCAGTCATAGTTATATTTTGGGTTTGGATATAATGTTAGCCTATACTTCAGTAAAATTCCAATCCTCTCACTGCTGCCTCCGAGAGGAGAAGGTTGAGAATTCCCATCCACTTTAGTGGAGACAGCATTTCTTTCTATCTGTTGGCTTCTTCTGCTGCTGGAATTGCTCCTGAATGGGGAAATCCATGTAGACAGATTCAGTTGCGTGCATTGGAACTTCCATGTAGACAAGGAATTGCTGAATTTGAATAACTGGCTAAATATGGTGATTTATTCTGTAGGAATAATACAGATTTTTGGAAGGCATGAAAGTACTGAGATGTGGAAAAATAAAATGTATGTGTTTTAAAGTTTTTAAACAAGTAGTCATTATAATCTGAACTATGATTTTCAGTTTGGTTTGCCTGTTAGCTATCACTGGTTGAAATCAGGTTGCTTAGCAGTAGAGTAGGCCTGTTGAATCAGTGGGGATTTAAGTCAGCTCCTTCATAAATTTCATCGATTCAAATGGGCCTACTCTAGTTGTGACTTACCTTGATTCAAGTGGACCTACTCTAGTTGTGGCTTACTTAGCATAGGAAGTTGCAACTAGAGTAGGACTATTTGAATCAGTGGAACTTATGAAGAAGTTGACTCATCAAACTCCTTTTGGTTCAGTGGGCCTACTTAGGTGCAGCTTATTATGCTAACTAATAGACTTTCAGCAATTATGTTCTGCTTATGTTAGATGATATACGTATTTAGTCTTGTGGTGCTCTGCATTGTTGCTGCATTTGTGCTGTAATGCTGTACCTCTTGAAACTGTTAAAAGTCATAGTTACTGTTGCAGTGATGGCTGAACAGTAGAAGATGAACTTGAAATAGGATACCCTGTGTTGTTGCTTTGTAAGAGAAAGTATTTCTTTGTTGAAAATCAGGCAGAATATAATAATCTTTACATTGTTTCTAAACTTAGATTTCCTTTGCAGAACAATGGGACTTTTAAGCTGCAACCTACTGTGAGAGATCGGTGATGAGTCTTGGCAGAATATTTTTAGTGGCATACAAAATCAAAGAAACACACTATAGGTCTTTAAAAATATGAGAAGGAAAAGCAAAGTGCAGCATGGTAATTCCACTCCATTTTACAATACTGATGTTACATAATCTATTGGGTGCAAGTTAGATCTTTGCCACTCCAGGTTCTTTTTGAAACATCCTTACCATGACACTCAGAACTGTAAACTGTGCTCATAGAATCCCTCTTTTCCTGCTAAATAGGTGGTCGGAGATGTTAGTTGTGCCAGTGCAGTTCATAAATATACAAGATGCTGCCTGGAGCACACCTAATTTTGAAAACTTAAGCAAGGTTGGGCCTTGTAGAGACCACCAGCTCATTCCAGGGAAGATAGTGTTAGGAAAGAACATGCCTTGAAAATTTGATGAGCTGCTAATCATCAGAGTTGGCAGTACTAGGGTAGATAAACCAGGCAGCTTCTTGTGTCCTTGTTTGAGCAATGAAACTGAGGGTGGTGCCTTGGTTTCACAAATACAGCAGATGTAGATGGTCTTCTGCTGAACTTGTGGCTCTTTGGAAGAAGGTAAACACCCAATAAGAAACACAGGTTTTGTACCAGACAGCCTCTTACATGTTCAGTATAGGTGTGATTTTACATGGAAACCTCATTGTTTTTCCTGTTTATTTAAATCTACTTTCTGTGGCTGGCTGGTGTTTTGTTTTCACTGTAACACTGAAAAGTTTTGGAGTACATAACTACTTTAGTTTCACTGTAAAATTCTCAGTTCCATGGGATACCTGAAAAAGAAATCTGAATAAGTACTTCATTAAAAAAAAATAGAATAGAAAGAAAATGAAAATAACTTGCAGTGTTGCAAGGCAGTGGTTTTCCAACTGGTCCAAATAATCCTGGAATCTTATCAGCAGTCCCTTGCTTTAGAACTGGAGAATTTTTCTTATCTATAACTGCCAGTCTTCCTTTGCAATGTGCAGCTGTATTTTTTTCAAGCATACACTCTTTCTATGGAATAAATTTCTACATTTTATATCACCTTTCACAGTATGTCTAACATAAAGGCAAAGAGGAAAAATGTATTTTTCTTGTATGGGATTTAAGGTAATAACACTAAGAAGAATATACATAGGAGGTAATCATACTGTCAGTTAATGCACAAACAGATGGGGGTACACGTAAGATGGGCAAAATTCAGATCCCTTCGCCCAATCTGCTGCCTGCATTTCCAAAAATGAATGTTGAAGCATGCAGTCAGTTGTTCTGTCTACTACATAGTTCTTTTCGATCTTCAGGACAGGGTTGTTTATGTTCTTGGATACATTTTCATGTCTCATGAACCAAGTGGGAAGCCTGATATTTGACAAATCAGTGTGAAAAGAGTTCCCTGAGAATAGGTTTTAACATAATTGTTCAGCCTAAGCAAAAGTCTGACAGTTTCAAATTCTGCCCTGAAACATTATATTGTAAGGCAATGGTTCCCAATAGAGATGAGGGGTTTGTATTCATCTCCCAGTGGAGACGGATACGAAGCCCTTCATCACAGCTGGCTGGCCTAATTATACCCTCCCCCCACATCACAGCTGGCTGGCTTAATTAAACCCTCCCCCCCCCAACCAGGTATCTTCATACAGCTTGGTGCATGCTGCCATTGTTCTTCTCTCTGCGACAATTGGGGAAATAGCCTAGCTGGGGCTTCTGTGCCTCCCTGTGCTGCTGGCTAATCTGGTGATGAACTGGGATGACAAACCTCTCTGCACAGCTGCTGATTGGTCAACAGCACAGGGAAGCATGGAAGCCCCAATCGGGCTACTTCTGCAATTGGCATGGGGAGAAGAGTGACAGTAGCACACACCATGCTGTAAGCTGTAAGTGGATGCCTGGTTGCAGGGGGAGGGTTTAATCAGGTCAGCCAGCTGTGGTGGCAGGCTTCATAGTCTTTTCACCCCAGAGACAAATATGAATCCCCCATCTCTAGTTCCCAACCTTGGGTAACCCAAGAGTTCTTGGACTGCAGTACCGAGAAACCCCAGCTGTAACAGCTGGCAGTAAAGGTTTCTGGGAACTGAAGTTCAAGAACATCTGGGTTACCCAAGACATCTTGGTGACCAGGAGTGTAGGGACCTTTTCTATTGCCAGATGAAAGTGGACATTGTAACAATAATTATTCTTATGGTGACAAGGTTTGTGGGGTGACTTGAGTGTCTAATATGAGACAATTAACCAACACAAATAATTGACAATTTTTGTGTTTAATGGTGAAGACTATTAAGCTAGCTAAGGTAAACAAAAACTATTATTCTTCATTTATCCTAGATCTGCTGATGAGTTGGGGCATCCATTTCTGTACTACAATTTTAGAATAAGGTTTTGTGATGATATGTAGCTGCTACGAGTACAATTCTAAGTATACCTTTTCTATTATCTTCCATGCTAGCACAATAGATCTTAGGATCACACTGTTAAGATGTGTAAAGAGAATGCATTATTGACCAATTTAATTAAATGATTGGTGACAGGACAATCTTTCTTTTCATTTTTCTCCAGACAGCATGGACTGAATACTTTGCTATTATCTGGAGAATAACAGTCAGTTATGACATAAATTAATGCTAATGTTAAATCTTGACAACTTCTGCTTTGGAAGTTTGTGCATGATATTTATAACTATAGTTGAAAAAGATGTTATCAAGTTGTCTTGGACTAAATAAGTGAGGTGGGTTTTTTTGTTCTGAACAGATATTAATTTCACTGCAAAAATTTTAAAGATATAAATATATGGAATCAATTGCATTAATGATAGACATTTTGTAGCCATGCTTTTACAGCTGAATTCATTTAAAAAACTGTTGGTTCTAAAATTGCACTTGAAAACTTGCATATGTCAATAAATAATTGGGTAGTTTACAAGGAAAGGAAGAATGTAAAAGAGTTTGTCATTTTAGTTTTATATTTGCTTATGCAAAGAATGAGTGCCCTGATTGAGTTTTGTCACAGGTAACTAGTTGCATGTAATAATTGGTGGCCTAGGATGGAGAAAGTACATCCTAATTAATATCAAAGGACACATGCAGCCACTTTGGAGCCTTGATAAATATTGCATCCCACATGCATAAATGCATCTGGAGTGGCTATTCATAGAATCAAAGAGTTGGAAGAGTCCTTGCCGAAGTCCTGTTTATGCAGGATGTCCATTATGATGGTATGCTTGGCAAGTGACCAGCTAACTTACATTAGAAACCTCTAAAGAAGGAGAGCCCACTACCTTTTGGAGGATTTTTTTTCCCTACATCTTATTAGCTTGTACTTTCAGAAAGGTCTTCGAAACATTAATTACATATACTTTCATCTGTTTACCCTTTCTATCTAACATAGAGCTGGGCTGGGACTCAAGGTAGTTGACAGTATTAAAAAAATCAAAGAGCTAAAGCACAGTGAGTACAAACCATTATGTTATTAAAACAAAATTATTCTTTAAAAGCCTCTTGGTTAAATGGCAAGTCATAATTTACATTAAAAATATGAGAAACGTCACATACCCAGTCACAGATTCTTTGAATTCACTGGCTGTGAGTTGCCAGTGTCCTGCCTGAATGAAAAACAAGGAAAGAGCCATCCTTGCTTCAATGGGCAGAGAGATCCAGAGTCTAGAATCAGCCACAAAAAAGACCTCTTCCATCCTTATCAAAAGATCCTCAGAGAGTGTTGGGACTGAAAGAAGAAAGATACAAACCATAGTCCTGCTGATATGGGAGAATATGGCCTTTTAGATAACCTGGAGCCAGGTCATGATCAGCATTTTTAATTCTACCTAGAAATTGACTAATAGCCAGTGACATGCTTGAAAAAAGAGTTACATGTCTCCTGCAGCTGGCCCTGGTTGGCAGTCTGGATGTAGCATTTTAGATCAGCTGAAGTTTCTGTACAGTTTACAAAGTAGACCCATTCACAGTATTCTCTCTGTGTGAAATAACACATGTGTCACCTTGGCCAAGTCAGACATCTCTAGGAACAGGCACAGGGGGCACATTATCTCTAACTGTGCAAAATATGCCTGTGGCCAGCCTTCACACTTAAGGTCTAGGGCTGAATGCAGCACACTTGAAATGCAAACCTGAGTCTTCAGAAGCAATATAATCCCACCGAACAGGACACATACCTATTTCCTAATTTGCCTTTCAGGTGACCAGGAACACCTCTGCCTTCGCTGGATTCAGCTTCAGTTTGTTTACCCTCATACTGTCTGTTACAGATATTAGATACTGGTTTAGAGCCAAAACAGCCTTTTCAGATTTACATGGGAAGGAAATATAAAGTTGGATGTCACCAGCATGTTGGGTGGCTTAACATTCCAAACCTTTGGAGAATGTCTCCCAGCAGTTTCATTTAAGTTTTAAATAGCACGATGAATGAGACAAAGCCTTGAGGAACCCATAAGCTGAAGGCTAGTGCATTGAACAGGACCTCCTCCACCATCACCTGCTGAATTAACCCTTCCGGGAAGAACCGAAGCCACCAAAAGACAGTGCCTCCAAGCCCCAACTCAGTGAGACATTCCAGAAGGCTATCAGGGTTGATGGTATCAAAAACTGTTGAGAGGTCCAGCAGAAACAGCAGACAGTTCCTGGCACAGGTCATCCATCAAGGCAGCCCATGCTGTTTCAGTATCATACCCAGGCCTAAAGGCAGATTTAAATAACAATCAGTTTCAGCCCGGAATGCCTGGACTTGGAAGGCTGCTGCATGCACCACTTGGCCTAGTAATGGAGTATTGGAGACTGGTGGGTAATTATCAAGTGCTGGAGGGTTCAGGAAGGGCTCCTCCAACAATGATTATGCAGCTGCCTCTTTCAGGCATGCTGGGATCCTGCATTTGCCACTTCCTTCACTCCCTTGTCTCCCCAGCCACTCTAATGAGCTAGGAAGGGCAAGGGTCAAAGGCACACATGGTTTGCCAGTTATCTAGTGTAGACTTAGGGTGTGAACAATTTTGTTATTCTATTGTATATAGGTTTCTTTGAGCATTTATCAGACAAGAGGATTGAAGTGTTTTAAAACAGCAGTACTTCAACACGTTTTTGTATAAACAAGTTCATTTAGTTAACAGTGTCTTCTAGAAAGCTAAAAACAAATGTAGGGTTCTTCTGTTGCCTTTCCCATTCTTGGCAGGTTGGAAATGGTTAGTTTTATTCAGAGTGGATGCAAAAGATAGGATTTTTAAAATCTATTTAAATAAAAAATTGATTTTTAAATTTCAAAAAAATCTTTAAAAAACACCTCTCGTTGATTTTTATCCACCCTGGTTTAAATGCAGTCCCTTGGTATGTCCAGAATGAGGATGTTCTTACTTTATTCTTATATGAGAGGTTACTGTAGAAGAAGCAGTATAGTTTCCAGCTGGCAAAGGTATCATAGAAGGGTGTGTTTTATCTCACTGTCTGTTCAGTCCATATGCAGAAAATATCAAAGAAAGCTGGGTTAGATTTAGATGAAGGAAGAAGTAAAATTGGTAGAAGCTACTTCATTTTTTTGTTTAACTTTTGATAACAAAGTATAAGTATTTGACAAGTATAATAAAGCATGTGTACAAGTTCACACAACAATACAATGTCAAATGTAAAAAAGTCATAGCATCTTATTTCATTAGGGATGTTTCTCCCCCCCATCCCCCCAATCAGTGCAACAAGAAGTAAGGTAACGTTGGAGAGATCCACTGTACAAAATACAGTGGTGCCTCACTTAACGACGTTAATCCGTTCCGGAAAAAACGTCGCTAAGTGATTTCATCGTTAAGTGATTTTTAAAAGCCCATAGAAACGCATTAAAACGTGTCTAATGCATTCCTATGAGCTTCAAAACTAACCTTAAGTGAAGATCCTCCATAGGGGTGGCCATTTTCGGTGCCTCTTAAGGGAGGCAAAACAGCCCGTGACCATTTTGAAACCGCCTATCAGCTGTTCAAGAAAAGTTCCCAGACCCTTTTTAAACTTTGCATTGCAAAAGCGAGAAGGAGCAATGTTCTCGTCTGCTCTCCTTGTCGAGGGAGCTATTTCTTCTTCTCTCTCTTTTTTTCTCTCCTGCCTGCCTGAGCCCACCACTGCTTTCCTCCACCGAGTGTGTGGTGTGTGTGTTTGCGCGCACGCGCGTGTGTGTGTGTGTGTGTGTGAGAGAGAGTGCACCTTCCCCTTCCCCTCGCCCCAACGGAGCCCAAGGCCAGACGGCCAGGATTGGCTGCCAAGGGCTCTGAGCTCCGCCCGCTTGAGTCTGGCTTGAGAGAGAGCGAGAAGGAAGGGAGGGGAAAAAAAGAGGGAAGGCAGGGGAGGCGAGGAGAGCAGGGTCGCGCTCCCTGCGCTGCCTAGTCTGGAGTGGGAGCCTGGCAGCGGCGGAGCACCAGCAGCAGGAACAGGAACAGCCACGACCGGAGCCTGCTTGTCTAATGACGAGTCAGCCCCGGAGCCCTCTCTGCTCCGTGGGTGCACGTTCCCCTTCCCCTCGCCCCAACGGAGCCCAAGGCTGGACGGCTGGGATTGGCTGCCAAGGGCCCTGAGCTCCGCCCGCTTGAAAGAGCCCCTTGAAAGAGAGCGAGACAGCGAGAAGGAAGGGAAGGGGGAAAAAAAGAGGTAAGGCAGGGGAGGCGAGGAGAGCGGGGCCGCGCTCCCTGCGCTGCCTAGTCTGGAGTGGGAGCCTGGCAGCGGCGGAGCAGCCCTCTCTGCTCCTTTAAGGCAAGGCAGGCGGGGGGGCTCGCAAGAGGCACCCCTCACGAGGAGGGGGGGAGGACAGACTCCGGGCTAGAAGGCGAAAGGGGGAAGCCGGCAGAGGAGAGAGAGGCCGGTGGTGGTGGTGGAGGACTCCCAGTGGAGGCTGGGCTTCCACGGGATCCCTTGGCCGGGATGAGAGGCTCCCCCTTAGCTCCCCGCCGAGTGGATCCTTCCACCTCCTCCCGGACGTGCAAGGGTCGCTTTGCCATGATCGCAAAGCGATTTATCCCCATAGAGGCCATCGCTAACCGATCGCTCTGGTGATGGCCCAAACCCCATCGTTAAGCGATTTCATCGTTAAACGGAGCGATCGGTAAGCAAGGCACCACTGTAAATGAATTGAAGGCATTATTCTAACTAGCTCCTTATGAGGATGGAATTTCTCTCCAAGAACAGTTATTTTGCAGTACAAAACAAAAGAGAGCCCATAGAAGATAAAACTTCCTTGTATTCTATATCAGTGGTCCTCAACGTTTTTGGGACCACGGACCATTTGGGGGGTACTGGCTTCATGCGAGGACCGGTGGGGGGGCGGGCACCCCTGCGCTTGCGGGTGGGCGGGGCAACCCGTGCTCATGCATGGGCGTGTCACGCTCGCGGGCCCACTGCCACCTTCTCCCCCGCTAAAACACACACACACACACACACACACACACACACACACACACACACCCCTCCTTGGCGTGGGTGGGGCTGCTGCAGGAGGAACATGTCATCGCCTCCCTCCCTCTCCCTTTCTCTCTCTTTCGCGGCAAGCGCCACAGCCATCCTTGTCTGTCCTCTCTACCTACGACCACAAGCTCAGGCAGGGCACTGCTGTTCTTCAGCCTCACGTGTAAAAATGCCCCGGGAGTGGCACCCGGGGCTCTCGCGCGGCGCACAAAAGGGCTGCTCCCCAGTTTGCGTTGAGGCCAGTTGTGGTGGACGCGAGGGAAGGCGGCGGTGCAGCCCTCACTCTCCCTGGTCATTGCTCTTGCGGGTGCTGCGCGGTTTATCCCCCGCGCACCCTGATTGGCTGGCTTTCCCTGCCACACACACACACACACACACACACACACACGCACCCCCTCTCCGTCTCTCTCTCTCAGCGTGGGGAGGGCTGTTGCTGCAAAGGTGAAGAAATCGCCTCCCAGCCTATTTTCCACCAGACGGGGCGGCGGGTGTTGCCAGCCCGCTTTGCAGAGCTGATTGCAGAGCTGATTGGGGCGGGGTGGGAGAGAAAACGCCGACTTGAGAAAAGGGCATGGTCAACGCCTCCCAGAAAAAGCCACATCTGTCTCTCATGCGGTTTGTCCTGTTGATCACATGGCACGTGTACACACCATATTCTCGGGAAACCTCCCACCGCCAACTGGGGTCTGTATCCATTTCCTCTGAAGAAAACCCCACCAATGACTTTAGTGGGAGAGGAGTGGAGCGGCTGTACCCCCCCATGCCCGCACTCCCTGTCAGTCTCCCGCTGAGGAGTTTCTTTCTCTCTCTCCCCCAGTCCCTGAAACAACCCCACGGCGCGCCGCTCCATTGCCCAGTGAGGAAGGGGGTCCACCTCATGACGGGCAAAGAGGAACTGCCTCTTTGTCTTCCTTCTGACTCTGGCTGCCTTGAACTCTCTCACCCAGCCTGATGCTGGATGTGGAGTTTCCCCTGCTCTCCGGGCAGAAAGCGCAGGAGCACTCCCTTCCCTTTTCCTTCTCCTTTGTGATGAGAAGAGGTGCCAACAGGCAGTTTTGTTCCACCTGCTCCTGCTTCTCTGAGAAGGCAACCAATGGCTTCCCGGGAGAACAGCCGAGGAGCCTGGCTGGAAAGCCAGCAGCGCGGACAGACCCACCAGCTGGAGGCAGAGCCTGGCGAGGAAGCCGTTTGAATTTCCCGGGCTCTTGCCACCAGCCATTGGGTCCATCCACTCCTGGCTTTCCAGCCAGCCTCCGCTGCCTTGGCCAAACGTAAGAGGCTGGGCATTAAAGTGAGATGCTGCTGAGGCACTGAAGGGTTTGGCGTCACCACGAAGATTTGATCAAGGCACAGAGGGCGGCGCAGGAACTGCCGCCACTCAAGTAGCTGGGCAGGCAGTTCATATCCCGCGCTTGAGAGGATCCTCTGGGAGCCGCCGCCACTGCTGCAGTCACCAACAAATGACAGAAAGGAACGGGCACTTTTCCCCCCTTTCCCCCCTCACATTTGGTGCCCTCACGGGCGGGAGGGGAGCCGGCAAAACACCGGGCCCTAGCTCTCCCTCCCGGCTGTTCTCCAACCACCACCCCGCTGCCGCCGCTACTGCCGGGAGGGGAGCGGGCAAAAGACCGGGCCCTAGCTCTCCCTCCTGGCTGATCTCCAGCCACCCCCCGCTGCCGCCGCTGCTGCCGGGAGGGGAGCCGGCAAAACACCAGGCCCTAGCTCTCCCTCCCGGCTGTTCTCCAGCCGCCACCACCACCCCGCTACCGCCGCTACTGCCGGGAGGGGAGCCGGCAAAACACCGGGCCCTAGCTCTCCCTCCCGGCTCTCCCCCAGCCCCGTCGCCACCGGGCCGCAAAGGCAGACCTCCTCCCCCGCATGCACTCCCCTCTCCACAGCTGCTTTGCCTACGCAGGGGCTTGCATGAAGGAGTGAGGGAGGCTCACGCTGGCGCTGACATGCGCGCGCGCAAAGCAGCTGTGGGGAGGGGAGTGGGGGGGGCAGGAGGTCTGCCTTCACGGCCCGGTCGGGCTCAAGCCACGGCCCGGCAATGGGCCGCGGACCGGGGGTTGACGACCTCTGTTCTATATGACCTTTACTTTTTTGTCTACTTGAATAAGATACTCAGATGCTAGATTTCAGACCTGTCTATGCTACCTTCCATGAATAGTAGTGGAAAGCACTCAAATGCCAAATCATGGCAGAAAATATTTCAACTGAGCACTATTGAAGGTTTGGCACTTTTGTTAAAGATGATAGTGCAAAAGCAGGATTACTGTTGAATAAGAAAGAAACAGAAAACTTGACTGTGATAAAAATCAAGTTTTAATGTTGATAATGAAGGAATCAAAATGGTTCAAGATTCTTGTGTATCTTAGTTCATTCCCTAGACACTGCAGTCAGAAGATGGACACTTGAAAGGAAAGTTGTGAACAAATTAGAAAAGATAGCTAAATGTAAGAGTACTTTGCTAAAGACCAAGGTGACAGTCATCCATATTATAGTATTCCTGGTTACTTTCCTGGTACAGATGAGAAAGCTGGGCAATGAAAAATAGATGAAATGAAAAAAAATATTAATTTGAAATTAAGAGGCCTACTTCTTGATGGTTGTGCCGCACCTTTGGAATGAATTACCAGCTGAAATTCTTCTGATCCCCTCCTTGGCATCTTTTAAGAAGCTTTTAAAAACATATTCTGTCAGACTTTTCAAAACCTGCTACCTGCTAACTCTCTGACTATCAGCCATTTATTCAGTTCTCATCAGTTTTAGCTTTGTTTTAAATGCTTGTTTCTGAGTTTAGTTAATGTATTTTGATTATGCTATTTTAATTTTATTATTACTGTTTGTGAACAACCCAGAGTGACCATTGGTCAGATGAGTGGTATAAAAATCAATCAGTCAGTCAGTCAGTCAGTCAGTCAGTCAGTCAGTCAGTCAGTCAGTCAGTCAGTCAATCAATCAATCAATCAATCAATCAATCAATCAGTCAATCAATCAATCAATCAATCAATTAATCAATAATAAAAGTCAAAGACACAATGAAAAGTAGTAAATGCAGTAAAAGCCACAAAACCTTGAAACCTACATCCGTTCTCTTAAGTCTTTCCTGGTGCTGGAAATAAATGTAAGTTTGTGACAGGCAGTCTTGCTTGTTATTCTAGAAGTGCCATGAGTGAAAAGATAGCTTTTCTAGTTACACTTGTTGAAGCTCATGTTTGTGGAGGGAAGTGAGATCTAGAGGGTGACCTCAGGTGAAGGAGGTTTCAACCAGTCTCTTCTTAAGCAGCCACTCTGAATAGCAGATGTGGGGGCTTTCTGATTCTGTTTGGTTCTAAAGCAGGGGTGCCCAACATTTCACCTTCCCTGGGCCACATTAGAAGATGAAAATTTGGTTTGGGCCGCACATAAATTTGGTTTGGGCCGTATGGGGGGGCAGCCCTAGCCGTCCTCCGCAGCCCCGCTCCAAGCGCGCTTACCAGCAGCTGCGATCTCAGACAGCAGAGGTTGCCAGTTTCGACTCCGGTGGTTTTATGGGGCCGGGAGGGGGTCCACCTATTGACGGGGACGGCACAATGCAGTCACACAGCCCCCCTCCCCTCCCCCACCTTCCTTCCTTCCCTCTCCCCCCCACTGTTGTGATGTGCCCCAGCCACATTCCGGCCGCAAGCGCCAGCAGTGTAACTTGAAACTTTGGAATTTCTTTAAAAATAAAAAATTGCACTGGGCCGCATTATGAGCCAACCTGGGCCGCTTGCGGCCCTCGGGCCGCAGGTTGGACAAGCCTGTTCTAAAGTATGAACTTATAATTGTCCTCTGCACTGTGATGTTGCTCTGACTCCTCCCATGTATGCAGTTTTTAAAGAACAGTTTAAGGGGAAATTGTGGCAAAACTCACTTCTAGTTGGCTCTCAGTTTGCAGGTTTTCCTGCTGTTGCTGCTCATTTTTTTTTTTTTTTTTTTTTGCTAATTTTACTGTCACCTATGTTTAGTGGCTTCTCATGGTTAATGTAAATTGTATGTTCTTCAGTGGCAATCTGCACAGTACTTGACGTGCTTACCTTAAATGGGTTTTTCCTGTTCTGTAACTGAAATCAACTTGCAGCTGAATTTTCATAGTGTGGTTTTTGGGAGTGCCGGAGGACATTGGAAAAATAGGCCTGGGAGTAGTATGTGGCCCACTCGTTGTATACCCACAGACTAGATAATTGGTAGAAAAAAATATGGGGTATATATGTATAAGAAACATAGGTATGTTACCCTGCTAAAGGGTTCAAAGACCTTGAATTTTTTATCCGTCCCATTATAGCTAACATTTCAAGCCAGAACTGTCTGCCGTTTATCCCACTGGGCTTAAAACATGTCTGAGCTTTCAGGATTTTTGTTTAAGGTCAGGTAGTGCTGTGAACTATATATCAGGCATATCAAATAAATGTAGGTTTTCAGAGAAGAATGCCATGAGGGGGGAGATGTCTTAACTCATAGTGCTGGGGCATGGTCAAGCATTCATACCAATCTCATTCCAACTCTATAAACTTTTGCCTCTAAGATTTCTGTAGTAAAGCCATCAGTATGGATCTCACCGTTTAGAAGTGAAGAGTGTGGTAACATCATAGATTCTTTAGCTGTAATAGTTGACTCTGTATATGGAAGGAAAACTGCAGTTTGTTCTTCAGCTTCATTTTATTGGGAGCGAAGGTGGTTGTGTTTGTATTCACATTCATTACTAATATCTTGCACAGTTACCCTTTTGTCCACCTTGTTTAAACATTATCTGTCAAAGAAACCAGGACATAACCAGTCTGTGTGTTCAGTGTTAAAAGTTTTAATGTGTTTTCTCAGCCTATAAAATCAGTTATAGAGTTTGCTACTTGTCACACACACACACACACACACACACACAGACACACAGAGAGAGAGAGCGAGAGAGAGCGAGAGAGAGCGAGAGAGAGGACATTGCCAGTGGAATGATTTCTTCTTTTACCTGTCATTACTTCAATACATTTTACTCAAGTAGTACTGAATGATTAATATTGATTTTTTTAAAAGATTTCTTTAAACTATTTTGCACATTTAAACTTTTTCCATACTTGGTGCATTATTTTGGGTTCAGTGAAAAGGCAGCTAGTGAAGAGAACTACAAGGCCTATAGCTTAAAGCTCAAAACATTTTGAACCATGGCCTTCTTTGTGGTATTGGTGGGGAAGATCTCATCCTCTGGACATCATTGACTGCAGGTTCCCTCAGACATGGTCAGTGTAGCAACTGGTGAGAAGTGACAGGAGTTGGAGTCCAGTAACATGTGGAGGGCCATGTACTCACTTAGGGTCTTGAAAGCTTGTTTGTCCTAATCAAAAACTGGTAGATTTACGAGTGGAACATAAAGGCGTGTGACATGAAAGTAACAGGACAGTTGGGGATGTGCTGCTCTGTGAAAATGTTGAGTAGGCCCAAGGCTCTCTCTTCATGCTTTATTGTTTATTTGTAGGTTACATAAAATTCTTGTGTTAATTTCTTGTGCACCATTTTTTAAGCAAAAATGTTTTTTTAAAGCAAAAGGCAGTAAATAATATCTTAGTAATACCAATTGGACCTTTGATGTTGTTCTTTTTAGTTTTCATCCATCAGCTGAATAATAGCATAGTATGAAAATGTATTCCTCACATTGCACAGAATATAGTCCAGGTTTCCCCCCCTTTTGTTAGGTTGAGATAGTCTATAATCTCTCAATATTGTTCTACTTCACTAGTAAATGTATGGGTTGAATATGAAGATAAGAAATAAAATCCAGTGCAACTCAAATATTTATTTATTTATTTATTTATTTGATTTTTACCCTGCCCCTCTAGACCATGTCTACTCGTATTAGGGAGGTTAATCATTCCAGGTTATAAAATAAAATGAAATAGAAGTTTTTCTAGAACAAATGAAATCTGACAGCCAAAATACCTGGATGGGTAACTGTGAACAACAAAGGCTAGCTTTTGATTTAATTCCACAAGACATTCAAATAAGAACTTTGAAATAGACCCACAAATTTATAAAAGAAAATGTGAAGGATTTTAAGTTTTAAAAATTTAAAACAAAGAAAAATATTTACAAATACACACACACACACACACACACACACACACACACACACACACAAAAGTCACAGATTGCCATACATCTGTTTGAAAGAAAAAAAAGTACACTCACACACAGGTTTATCTTGAAAACTTCAAAACCTCAGTATTAAGACAATAGAGCCCATACTTTCCCATTATCTACACAGGCACAAGCTTTGCTGTAGTCCATAAGCAAGCGTAGATGTCTTTTTCTGAAATTTATTTGATGTGTTCCAGTAGCTAGCAGATATATGCAATACAGGCTGGATTAAAATTGATGATTAAAAAAATAAATAAATCAGAACATTTTTATTTAAATCAAATTTATTTTAATGAAGTGCTTTTGGAGGAAAGCTCTATCTAAAGATAATTTTCTTTTAAAGATACATGAGAGTTCAAAGGTGCTACTGCTGAATAGACAATGTAAGTCTCCACAATGACTTTGTTGTAGGCATCTGGTGGGCCACTGTGGGAACAGAATCCAGGATTAGAAATGCTGTTAGTTTGATCCAGCAAAGTTCCCTTTTGTCTTATCTGAAACCCCAGCTCACAAGTGAGTTAAGTAGAGACAACGGTATTATATGATGCAGTAGGTGTAATGTAGAGAAAACAACATAGGGTTTAGGAAACATTCATTCTCAGAAGCAAGTATGAAAGGCTTGTTGGAAACAGGCTATTTGCAACATGACATAGGGTATCTCTTCTGGCTGGCATCCAGTCCTTCACTTTATTTTTGTTTCCACTTTTTACCTTTTATTGCTGGGTCCTGATATTTAATACCATTTGATTTATTGTTATGTTTGCAAAGTTTTGTGAGGGGTGTGTGTGATATCAAAACATCTTCAATAAATAATTAAACTACAGGACTTTCATAATGTAACTAACCTGTTTGTACTTCACAGGGGCATTGCCAAATAGCCCCATTGCTATTCATCTAAAGTCTGTTTGGAGTTTAAAAAATGAAGTAGTGTTGAAGAAAATCTAGTTTGTTTTTGATAGCATGAGAAGCAACAAGATGCCCAGCTGTTTTAGTTGTTACATTGTGGTTTTCTTCTGGTCATTGTCTGGCCAGTATATTAATAACATAATCCTGTTTGTCTTTCCTCCTCCTCACTTTGAAGGTTCAAAGCTGGTAAAGCTGTTTAAGGACTGTGTGTAAACAAATGTGCTCATTGACATAGCACCACTGAGGATAAACCACACATTATAAGGTTCAATAGGCAAAGATTTAGAGACCTCCCGCTACCCCTGAGCTTACAGAATGAGGGAGGGGATAAATATATAAAATGCAATTACCTCCAGTTAAGGATAACAGCATTCCGTGTCTAAGTCACACTGGCCATGTGACCATGGAAGATTGTCTTCAGACAAAACGCTGGCTCTATGGCTTGGAAATGGGGATGAGTACCGCCCCCTAGAGTCGAACACGACTGGACAAAATTGTCAAGGGGAACCTTTACCTTTACCTTAAGGATAAAGGGAATGAAATTATCCTTTGGAAATGAGGCTGAATAAGCTGAAGTCTGTGTAGTTGCAGTCTTAGACTTATTTAGAAGTGACCTTGAAATTATGCAAATTACTTCCAGGTAAAAATCGTATATGGTAGGAGTTGAGTTCCAAATACCAGTTGACTTCCTGAAGAAGGCTTTTCCAGATGTGATGCATCTTCTATTTCTAGGGACACTGTTTATCATCTTTATGCCTGCCTGCAAGTCCTGATGAAAATTTCACTGACTCTCCTCTCCCTTGAGTTGATGGCTTTTTATGATAAGAAATATGCAATTTTCTATAAACAGGTTTTTCCGTGAATTTGGTGTTTGGGATTGTTTCCATGGCCTCCAGTCCCTGTTGTGTTAATAGTGAATAAGTAGAGACAGAAAGGATTGTGGTGAAAGATGGCTTGAAAGCTTCAGGGTCTTTTCTGGTCAGCCTTAAACCTCTGATTGCCAGGTTTTCCTAATTTCCCATTTCCAGGGCACTGCGAGTCTGACCTTGCCTGCTGAATATGGTGTTCTGGATCTGCAAGATTCTCACATGTATTTGGAAACAGGCAACCAGACATTGTTTACAGGACGCCAAATGAACTGTGCACTCGCAGAGCATTGATAAACACACATTTCCTTCTTTTATCAGGGCGATTGCACAATGTGAAGTATGAGTTTCCAGTTGTAGTCGTTCCTTTCAAACCTTTTCCTGTTTAAAAGTTGGCCTTTGCTAATTGGATGCTGATCTATGTCTAGGTCCTTCCCCCCCCCCTTTTTTTTTCCCTTCTAAAGTCGGCTATCAGCTGTGAAGTCCAGATCTAGTTCAGGTCTGGCAAAGCTTCAGAAAGAAACTTTCTATTTATTCATAAACTAGAGGCTCATCCTTCTAAATACAAAGTGAGCACTAATTAACAGTAACGATTGCTAATCACTTTGCTTTTATATTCGTTTAGGAGCACTGCCATTATCCTTAAGTGAAATGCTTGCATATGAATAAACAGCACTATTTCTTTTTAGCAGCAACTAAATCTCAGTAAATTAGATGGCTGAAAATACTGCTCTGCTACATTGGTAATACTAGATTTTATTAAATATATTTTGGAAATTCTCTTAGTAATTTATCTTACTGATCTTATTAGTGTACACTATATGCAGTGAATAGGGAAAAATTGAATTAAGATAATTTCCCCACAATTGATAAAAAATATGCGTTCTCTGATTTGCCAGGGATTTAATAATTTTGTGATGTATTTCTGTATGGATTTATGAAACTTGAGCAAGATAACTGTTTGAGGAAGTAATTCTAACCGAGACATAAGGACCCCCCCATCTTACTTAAGTTGCTTAAGTCAGTGTAGGAATACGTCACAAAAACAACTTTGAAAATGGCTTTTCAACTATTTTCAATATGCCAATATGGTTGCTGTGTAGATTAACCTTTTTACTTAGCAAGCAATAAACTGAAATTTTTGTTGTTATTGTTGAGGGGGTGTGAGTTGTTAACTCTGTATAGTACCCTTATTAGCCACAGAAATAAATATTGATGAAAATCTGAATTAGAATTTGTATGTGTATATGTTTTTTAAAAATTGATCCTTAATCATCATAGTCTTGTTGAAATAAACTTACATGCTCATAAGAATGTGCTTAAAAGCTATCCAGTAGCAGTGCTTTTATACAGAGAGAAAGCTGAATCTAGTTTCACAAAGAGTACATCTGTGATAACTGGTTGCTGCTGTTTTGCCTAAGGGTTGGAGAAAAACAACGTATTTTGCATAGATATGAAATATGGCTGTGGTCACAGAGAAGGCAGAACATTATGATATTTTAAAGAAAAAAAAATCATCATTGCATTAAATTAAAGGAAAATATATAATTAAAATAATTAAAAGAAGACAATTATTCCTTTTTTTCTTACTCACATTATGGGCATATTTTAATAAAATATTGTAGCATCTGGTTCTTTTCATTGAAATAGACGATAGCTTCTATAGCCTTATTTTTAGATTTTTTTTCTAAGTAGTAAATATAGCCTTTTGTTTTTAGACCCCTTATGTCCATTTTTATTCCTCTGTGGTTATAAAGACAGAAGAAAAGAATAGACCTTGTAAGCAAACTATATACTGTGTTAATGTACTATTCCTTGTTGTAGAATTGCATAACTGTTCCACACTTGTGTTCATACTGATCAGGGCTTGCAGTGCAGTAATGAGATGCTGTTTTGTGAAGACTAAGGAAGTACTATGATTAGTTACCTATTTTCTATGGCCAAACAGCTACAAAGAGAAATTCCGTATGTGTGTATGGCAGAAGTCTTTTTAGCCTGACAGTCTGTTATATGAAGTTTCTTTTTTTCTTCAAGTCCAATTGTCTTTAGAAACCCTGCTTCAGTGTTTTTGGCTTACAAATGTATTGGGTTTAGTACATTTGCATCCTTTCTACCCTGTAGATTGGATGTTTTTGACAGTTTCCTTTTACTTGGTGGTGGAGCTGAAGAAAACTTCCAAAGCTGATACAACAGTGCCCTCCATCGGTTGCATGTATGCAGGATGTTGTTATAGCAGACTTTTAACATTCATGGCAGAAAGGCAGGATGTTAAGAAATGATTTGATCAGAACCTTGTTTTATTAAATGTTTTGATTTTGTGTGCCTGATTTACCGTACTTTTCAGGTGGTCAAAATACTAACATGCATCTTTCTTTATAATTTTCCTTTCAATAAATGTTCAGGTTTGGTGGAACATTGTCACCAAGAGGTTGTCTTACAGCAACATCAATCTACTTGATGGCACATAACTAACTAACAGCCTACCTACGTACCTTACTTACCTACCTAACTCTTATTTAAATAATCAGGTTGCATGCAAGACAATCTTGGTAGATTATATAATTTGTGCATTGCTGTCTCCATTCAACTGGTTCTTGGAACTCCTGAGCAAAATTTATACATACGTAGTCTAAATAATTCATCTGTATGAAGATTAACATCAGACATGCATAGTGATTTGTGTAGTAGTATTAAACTGTTTCCCACATTTATCTGTAATTCAACTCCTTTGTGTGTTTTTCAGAGTAAATTATTCAGATCACTTAAATTCATTATCTGCTCTTCTGAGAGTATAACTTTGCTCAGGGAGGGGATGTCCATAGGAACTAGGGAATTCCATTTGGGTGCCCATAGGTAACAATATGTCGGGAGGGTTATTTTATGTTGATTAATGTCAGTGTATGTGTGGAGTGTGCTCCAGTATTCTTTTTGGACAATTGAAAATGCTACAGTATTACAGTATGTTATCTTTAGTGAACAGCTGTTGGTGGCTTTCCAGACCACTCCAAGGACAGAAGGATTGAGACACAAGAGATCACAAATCAACAGTGAAATTGCATATAAACATACCTAAACCTCATTGCAGCAATAAACACATATTGAAATACTATAAACAGTATCTGTAATTCAAGTTGTGCAGTTCATATGGTAGGGACCTTTAGTGCTCCAAGTGTTCCTGAACAAATATTCTTGACATCCATCCCTGACTACTGGCCATATTGGCTGAAACCATGTGGAGCTGAACCACATCTGGAGGGCTTCCATTCTCTGCTCTTGAGCTGTAGGATTCTGTGGATTTTTGATAAAATTGTGTGCTAGTGTATAATCTGCCTCGGTTCTTCTCTGTACTCTGGCAGTTTATGTTTCTCTTCGGCTCTTGAATTACCTTGTGGCTGTGTTTGCCCACATAAATCTGTACTACCTTATATAGCTAGAAGAAAATTTACCTCTTGGTGAAATCCTTCTGAGTCTCATCAGTCACGTTCTATACTGGATGCAGTTATCCCATGAGTTGATTATATTGCTCAGTGGAGCTGGGAGCCTTGCAGGAAGCAGTACCAACCTCTTCCATGGTAGCCTGCCTGAAGAATGTGAGGACTGTGGACACATTTGGCATCACCTGGGCAATGACAGCACCATGTCAGCTGATCTGTCCACTCTGGAATCACCATTGGATTGCTTCCAACACAAATGAAGAAGATGAAGACCACTTGACTTGCTGATCTCTTAAGTCCTGTGGCGGTGACTAAATGGCAAATCTGAGGCTTGTGTGGAGACTGCTGTGAGGGTCAAACACAAGCACCTATTAAGCCATACTGTTTAATCTTTTTATATTCTTCCTTCCCTTTGCCTCTTTCTCTTATCCTCTTGCTTTTCTCTTGTTTTATTTTTCTGGCAACTATCAGGATCTCTTATTTTAAATTCTGTATTTGCAACCAATGGTCGTGAGTCTGTAGTCTGTAATAGTTATACTGTTGTTTGATTTCCCTGTAATTGCTATGAGCACCAAGAGACCAGCAGAAGCTGAATCGATCATTTGTTGCCATTTCCTGATTAACCTGGTTCTCAATAGTGGCTTTTGGACAGTTACCCCATTTTGATTTGGTACAAAAAAAACGAGAGCACAGCCTGCCCCACTGGGAATTTCCATGAATTCATAGCCTACCATAAAGTGTGTGTGTGTGTGTGTGGGGGGTGTTTCTGCTCCCCTTCATTGATCCAAAGTAAATATAGTCTCTTCACTCCTGCTTCATTTTTACCTTCCTATCTCTGAATAGACAAGTTTAATCTTGCATTGTCTATCATTTATTATCCTGGTAATAATCACCTAAACCTTTCCTTGAAAGTTTCTTTAGTGCTTTTGCCACACTTACGGTAATTCTGCAAAGAACAATTTCTTCCCTTTTGTCCTTCATACTCAAGGACTAGCTCTAAAATTCAAACTCAGAATTTTAGAGCTAGTCATTGAGTCCAAACTCTTGCTAGCACAGGAAGTCTACAAGAAAGCATCCCTGACAGATTGCTGCCCAGCCTTTTTTTAAAAAAAACACGTTTAATGAAGGAGAGACCACTTCCTTCTAAGGTAGATCATTCTACTGTCCTACAGTCTTAACTGTCAAAAAGTTCTTTGTTGTAGTTAGCTGACATATCCTTTGTAATTTGACTCTATTATTTTGGGTTTACTCTGTGAAGCTTGCTCCCTTTCCCATGTGATGTCCCTTCAAGTATTTTAAGGGATGGCTATTATATAATCTCTCAGCCTTCTCCAGACTAAATGAACGCAGCTTCCTCCTAATAGGGTTTGCAAATAATTAATAATCTTGGTCATCTCCCTCTGAATATGTTCTAGCTTTTTAATATCTTCCTTGAATATCAACTCTGGTGTCCAGCACTAAGTGCATTATATATTTCAGGTGAGGTCTGGCCAAGTAGCATACAGTAGCAGTGTTACTTCTTTTGATCTGGACATTGTATTTCTGTAGATGCGATCTAGTATTGCCTTAGCTCTTTTTTGCTACTCTGTCGCATAGTTTAGCTTTAGATCCTTAAATCCTTTCCACGCACCCTACTGCCAAAAAAGAGTCACCTACCCTATTGAGCATTTGATTTTTCTAGCCTAAATGCATCACATTTTCTCCTGCATTTTCTATGTTTTGAACTAGTGGTTCAACCTGTTAAGATCATCTTGAATTCTGATTCTCCATCTGAAGGACTATTAGCTACCCTTTTCAGTTTGATCTGATCTGCAGATTTGAAGAATATCCCTTCTATTCTACCCAAGTCATTTATGGAGAAGTTGTACAACAGTCTGCTGAAGACAAAGCAGTGCAGTATTCTACTTGACACTGTTCTCCAGGATAGCAAGAGACCATTGCTGAGCACTCTTTAGGTATGATCCATCAAGCAGCTACGCATGCACTCAAAAGTAGTGTTATCTAGTCCATATTTTATCAGCCTGACCTCAAGAATATCATGAATCCTATGTTCACTTCCATCCAAGGTTCCCATTATTTTGACCTCATTGACTTATTTTTCCCTGTTTGTGAGGATCAGGTCCAAGACAGCTGTTGCATCTCCTGCCTTTTGAAAATGAAGTGGTCATCAAGACAAATGAGAACTTTTGTTGTAGCTTACATTCTTGGAAGTTGGATTTCCAAAGAGTACGGTACCAGGATAATTGATTCCTCAAATTTTTCCTCATTTCAAGTAGCTTTTATATCACAGTTTTGGAATAGGTCCTTTTGTTGCCTTGTTCCTTGTGACCTATGTACCCATGAGATGCCAGGTGGGCATGTGACTGATGGTACGTGACAATGACATGCACACTTGTGTGGGAGCAAGTTCCATGGCAGAATCTATTATTGTGTAAACATATTTGGGACTGAGATTGAGAGGAAACCTGTAAATCAAGTTTCATTTATAAGGAATGTGTCATATAGTCTCAAAGGGTTAGGATAAGAAATATACTCTAAAGTATACCTGGATAGACAAATGACAGTTGCTGAGCTTGGTGTTAGTAATGACATGTGAAAGAAGCCATGTAAATACTTAATTGGTGTTTGATGTCCAGTTTAACAGACAAGAAGAAATACTTTAGAGCTGTAATATCTAAGACAGTATACTGTCTATGAAGGGTGATAAAAAAGAGCAAGGTATATTTTCTTGAAGTGAAGATAGCGAATTAAGGTTCAGTTTAATTAAAGTAATGATAAATGTAGATTACATTACCGGGACAATGAGTTATAGCTGCTCTACCTAGTGAAAGCTTGTGTAATTTACTAAGACTCTACAAAGAAGTGACAGAGCACCCAATGTAGAATGTTATGGGAAATGTCCTGTTTATTCTCCATACATTTCTTTTTTAATTAAAATGTCAGTGATAATTTTATAGCATTCTGCCAAAAAACAGAAAACAAGATTCTTTGATTTTCCTTTTAGATGGGTTGTGAAAAGAAATTCTTGCAGTTTCTGACTGAAAGCACTATGTCATGAAGAAAATGAATTTACTCACTAAATTTTGTCATTGTTTTCAACAAAGTTGATAAAGCTATACCGCTTAGTCATTTTTATGTGTACATCTATAAAATCTCTGACTTGGTTAGGAATACTTACTGTGAAAGAAGGAGGGAGGGTTTTCTTTTTCTTTTTGCAAAGGTGGAGGTGCCGTAGGATAATTGAAAGATGGCGGAGTTTTCCAGTTAGCAAGCCATTCTGATGGTACAGCAATAGCAGTGACAGTTTTCGTCACTGACTCAAATGTGATATTTAGTTGGTATAACTCAGTTCATTGTGCATATTTGTGTGTGTGTGTGTGTGTGTGTGTGTGTGTGTGTGTGTGTGTGTGATCAAGTCAATTCTGACTTATGGTGATCCTTTTCAGGGTTTTCTAGGTAGAAAATACTCAGAAATGGTTTACCATTCCCTTCATCTAAAGGCATCCTGGGACTATGCAGCTTCCTAGGGCCACACAGGCTTGCTCTTCTCCCAAGAGGCACAGTGGGAAATTGAATTCCCAACCTCTGGCTCTGCAACCAGATGCCTGACTATCCGGCCAGCTCATTGTACATATAGTTGCATCTGCAACAACGGTTCTCAGTCTTTGATCTTCCAGGTGTTTTAGATATCAACATCTAGAATCCCTGACCATTTTTCATCATGGCTGAATCTTTTGGGATTTGAAGTCCAACATATATTGAGGTTGAAAATTACTTTTCTATAATGTGATGTGATGACATTGGCATAATGGAAAAGGTTGTAAGGTGGTAATTTGGTGAAAAAATGTTCTTTCATGAACAGCGATGCCAGAATCATCATCTGCTGAATAGCTCAGGGAGCTGCTGGATAGCTCAGTGACCTAGGTATCTGACCGCAGAGCCAGAGATTGGGAGTTGAGTTGCCTACTATGCATTAATGTTTTGATTGCAAGATCTCTGTATTTTGTTAGTTTTTCCAATTCTTTATTTTCAGCTCTGACATCCCCTGGATTTGCAATGCCGATGATTCAGACATTTCTTCATTCTATTACTACTATGTTCAGTATGTTATGTTTAGGGTATCTATCAGTTTGGATCTGGAAATTCCACAAGATCTTGACTTCCTTGTTTTCTGACACCTTCTCTACCTGATGTTCCCATGGGATTTTGGAGGCTGGGAAGTTATTTTTTATTTTTTTTTTGCATAATGACCAGTGCAAAAAATTATAACACTATATGCCACTCTATCATGTCTAACTTTGTAATCTGTTTGTGCAATCTTTGGACATTCACAGATGAGGTGTGACACCGTTTCATCTTTTTCTTGACAGAGTCAACATTTTCTGTTAGCACTAATTCCTTGGATCTTAGCTTTCATCACATTCGTTTGGAGTGCTTGTTCTTGTGCAGCAAAAACCAAGCTTTCTTTTTCTTTCTTAATTATCTTGAGTTTTAGCCATGCCCATGTTGTTGAATTATGATCATGCTTTCCATCAATATTTCTCAGGTGTAGTCCATGTAGCGGCTTGTTTTTCCAGCTGTTTAATTTCTTTTCAGATTGTTGTTTCTTATATTGAACCTTTGTTTCTGTCATTTTCAAAATATTCTCCATATTCACTGCCTTAAATTTTTTTCTGCTTGTACAGTACTGATACAGTATAATCATTTAGGCTTCTTTTTTTTCTCCTCTGGTAAGTCTAATTTCAAATTTTTCATGGTACAGTGATGCCTCGACTTACGAACGTCCCTACTTACGACCATTTTGAGTTACGACCAGCTCCGGCCGCAAAATTTTGCTTCTACTTGCGACCGTAGCTTCCACTTACGAACAGAAAAAGGCAGGGGAAAAAGGCAGGTATTTCAAATTGCTAACTGTAGGCGGCAAAGATGCTGCTTCTTTGTAGCTCTTTTGCCCCAGCAGTTAGAGAGTGTGCATTGGAGGAGGCTTGGGACTGCCTCCTTCTGCTTTTGAGTGAGCGTGTATGTGTGTTTGTAGGGAGGCTTTGGGCTGCCTGGTAAGGTAAGGTGCTGTTTTCTGCTTTTTAAAAACTGCTCTGGGTGTTTTTGCAGCATGATTTTGAGCCTCGAGGGGCTTATGTTTCTGTGCTGTGATAGGTCTTGGGGGGTTTGTTTTTTTGGTTTTTTCCACCCATTTCCGATGGGTCTAAGGGTTTTTTTCGTTGCTTTTTGGAGTGTTTTTCCCATTTTTGATGGGTCTTAGGGGGTTTGTTTGTTCGTTGGCTTCCCCCCATTTCCAATGGGACTTGGGGGATTTGGTTGTTTTTTGGATTTTTTCCCCCATTTCCAATGGGTCTTGGGGGTTTGTTTGTTTTTTTGGCTTTCCCTCCATTTCCGATGGATCTTGGGGGGGTTGGTTGCTTTTGGCTCCCCCCCATTTCTGATGGGTTGTGCATGCTTCCCTTGCTTTTTCCTTTGTTTTCTTTGCATTTCCGACCTGCCCCTTTGTTCTCTGTGCATTTCCAATCTGCTCCATTTGTTTTCTGTGCATTTCCAATGGATCTTGCATGCTTGATTGCTTTTCTTCTCCTCCATTTAGCCCGAAGGGATTACAGTAATTGCATTTCCAATGACTCTTGCAGTGATTTTTGTGTGTGATTTTTTTCCTTTGGCCGGTACGGATTAATTGCATTTCATTGTATTCATATGGGAAATGGTGCTTCGACTTACAACCATTTCGAGTTACGTCCATCTTCTGGAATGGATTATGGACCTAGATCAAGGCACCACTGTAAATATAATCTTTCCACATCACTCCTTGGATATAATACATGATAAAAGTTAAAGGCTACCCTTCACATTTAGTGCAGTCGTGTCTGACTCTAGGGGCGGTGCTTATCCCTGTCTTCAAGCCGTAGAGCTAGCATTTGTCCATAGACAGTTTCTGTGGTCATGTGGCCAGCACGACTAGACACGGAATGCCATTATCTTCCCACCGTGGTGGTACCTTTTTATCGACTTGCATTTTTACATTCTTTCGAACTGTGAGGTTGGCAGGAGCTGGGACAAGCGATGGGAGCTCACTCCCTCGCATGGATTTGATCTTACGACTGCTGGTCTTCTGACCTTGCAGCACAGAGGCTTCTGCGGTTTAACTCTTCTTCTAATTCATTTTGAGTCCCATCTATTGTTCTAGCTAGGAATCTACTTACTGTAACTGTCCATGTGTTTAGGGTTTTAATTGTATTTCCACTGTCTAATTTTGATTTTAAGATTTTCCACAATCTTTTGAAATATTCCTTTTCTGACAGTTCTTTCACTTTTGTGTGGAAGAAGTTATCTGCTTCTGATATTTTGAGATAATTATAATTTTCATCACTTGATAGTGATTTTATAATATTTTTTAAATTTTTAATTCTATTCCATCTAATTTTTGAATCTTGTCACGTTCTATAGACAGAACTGCACACTTGTCAATTCCAAAATTCATTTGAATATCTTTACTAAATTTTCTCACTGAGTTGAGCACTGATATAATTATAGTTATTATTATCATCATCATGATTATAATCATCATCATCATCCATGAATCTTTCTGAGGTGAATAATGCCCATTAGTAGAGTTTTGTCCCATTTGTAGTAGACATATATTTGAATTTATCGATGTCAAAAATGTTGATAAAACTTATTATAGAGAAGATCCTATGTGAAAGTGCTTGCATATATTTTGAAGCTTACTTTTATCCTCTGTATTGTGAAGATTGTGATGTCAGAGTTTGCCATTCAGCACATTGGTCATGAGTATGCTAAACATGATCCATGCTACTGCTACAGATGCAGAGTGAGGAGGGGCAGCTAAATAAAAAAGTGTGGTTAGCCATACAAATGTAGTGAGCTAGACTCGTTGAGGTCAATTGGACTGCAATTTTGCAATTTTCTAAGAAGCATAGTACTATATTTGTGGTACATAATTTGTTATAGAGAAGTCATCAAACATTTCCAAAAAAGCATTTCCTGCAAGACATTGCTATCATAGACAAGTATGGAACTGTGGACATCAAATAGAAGCCCATGCTTTATCCTAATGAAAGTCTAACATGAAAGTGAGAATTTGTTTTTCTAGTCTAGCTGTGTCTTCAGATTCAAATGTTGTGACTGTGAAGGAAGCCATTAGGGAGATAAAGTTGTAAATATGGAGATGGCTGTTGGAAGTGCATTGGTTTCACCTTATCACCCAACACTGTAGTTACTATTTATTTTTGTGCAGCTAGAATGTCAAGGCCATTTGTTGTGATCTGTTCCCTCCATGGCATTATTTTTCAGTTGTTTAAGCATGTATAACAAACTATTCCACCTGTTTTACAGGCTTTAAATGCAGGGAGATGCAAAAAGGGTTCCTCCCATGCTTCAACAAAAAGGGGGGAGATGGTTACTTCTCTTCCCACTTCTGTCCTAATCATGTGTGGTATTTGCATAAAGAATGGAGTAATTGGTTATTTAATACAAGTTCCTGTATGAACTGGCTCTTTCAATCTACTTTGCAATAGGAAGTTGAAGGGAACTTAAACATTCAGAAATGTTTTAGAGATTGAGTCTTTTAGTAGTTAATAGACAGGATAGAATGGTTGGGGTTTGTTTTTTCGGTCTGTTTTGGTGTTGAGAAGGAAACAGATGCTTGATGCTCTCTGCTTTGGAAAGCTTTACACATTTCCAGTCTTGCACTGGTAGAGAAAGTGGGACATTTATTGGCCAAATCCTTGACTCCTCCCTCTCTCTGTTGGCTGAACAATATTCTTTTGTTTTTGTTGATACCACTCTTCCAGAATATATGGAACCAGCTTTCTCATAACCCACAACCTCAGAACAATAGTATTATCTTCTCAGGGGTGCATTGAAGACAAAAATCATCCACATCTTCACTGACCACTGCTCTGCCTCATTCCTGTTTCTCCTTTTTCTATTTATTTTCTCTTCCTTTATTATTGTAGCAGCAGCTGTTACAGCTTCCCTGCTGAATCAGGAACAGGGTATGGGATCGTGTATAGCTCTGTCTTCCTATGTCTAATTAAAGAGATATATCCTTCTAGAAGAACTTTTGTGGCGATTGCCAGCATAGCTTTCAATGTGCTCAAATCTACTGTAAATTCCATGTCCAGACTAAGGAACTGTTGTTGCTCTTTCCACTTAAATGCCTGTGGGAAGTAGAGTTAGTAATATCTGGTGTAGGAGGGTGAAAGTGTTGGGCATGAGTCTGATTTAGACCACAAGAAGTACTCAAGATGAACCATGAAGGATGTATTCATTGTTCTTCTTTTAGACAGTTCTGTGACGAGTTTCATTAACCAGACTTTGAGTATGATAGTGAAGCAAATCAGAATTAAGACCTGCTGCATATTTGAAGCTCTTCATCTCAGTGTCTTGGGCTCTTTTTGTTACCCTCTGTTGTTTGCTTATATCCTCTCTGTTCAGAATCCCAGAACTCTTTTTATGCATCAATCTCACCATGTGCAACCGACATCTCCTGCACTGACTTCTATCATGCTTTGTTATTGAATCTGTCTCTGCATCCCAGCACAATGCCTGAAGTGTGATACCACATTTAGTTTTGTTATCTTCTAATATGTGGTATGTTTTGTGCACAATTCACCCAGGAATAATTGGTTCCCTCCCTCCCCAATCTCTCTCTCTTTCTCTCAATCTGTGTATAAGGGGTAGGGTATAAACTGGATCTAATCCTTCCACCTGGCATCCTGAAATTCTTTATTTTTCTGGTAAGTGGATAGGGAACATATTGTCCTACGGGAGCTCGTATGTTGCAACCCCCATCATTTTTCAAGACTGATGGGAGGTACAGTCCATCAACGATCTGCATGGCCAACGTGTACTTTCAACTTGTGCTCTAGTGCAATTTTTAATGAAGCACTCACAGAGCATTTTGTTAGCATTTAGGATTTTGTATGTAAGAGGGACAGAACATGGATTGACCTCTGCAGCTTGAGCTACATAAATGTAATTTTTTGTTCTCACAGCTGGGCAAATCTATAAGGTCAGTTTTCAATTTATACTCATATTCCTTGTTATTGACTATTGCTGTAAAGGCATGGCGTTTTTCTCTGCTAATACTTCTGTCATTATCTAGGCATCACAATTTACAAGATTTCTTCAAACATCAGAGAGAAATAAATGGTTGTCCTAAATTACAACCCCACAGAAAACACACACACACAAAAAGCATACTCGGAACAATTACATTCCTTTTGTAACACACACCTCCCCCAAATTGTGACTCAGAGCACAAGTAAAGAAAGGCATTTTAGTTTGTCATGTGAAGTCCTGTGCAATTCTCTTCTTTCCCACTTCCCAGCAACCTTATTTCAGTTCACCCCCGATTGTACTCCATATTAAATATATTCTAGTCTCGTAAGTATCCATTTTGTCAGGCCTTCGTGTTATGCTGATGGGTTGAGAGAGGTATTGTTGGGAAAAGTGGGTCAGTCATTATTTATTACTCAATTGCTAGGGTGACTTATTCATTGCCTGCACCATCATCCCCCAAAGTACTGCTTTACAGAATGGTGAATTATGTTTCAGAAGAAGGATCAATAAATGCTTTCAGAGCAACATTTACCATGAGACTCATCTTCTTTTATACATATATGTGTTACACTAAAAGGTGGGTTTAGTGTAATCAAGAAGGAAAAAAAATATGGTGGAATACATGATTTACGTAAGGCATTTGTTTAGATCTGGAAAGTAAACCAAGATACAGATTTATTTGCAGTTGATTAAATATTCTTATGGGGAGAGGGAGACAATAGTAGAATGTTGTCTAGGCTCTGGCCAAAGTGCATTTGCTGTTGATTAAGTGCAGTCTGTAGCAAGGGCTTTGCTCACTGATGAGCATGCTACACTATATAACTAAAATGTTTTCACATTCGGCTGTTTGTATAAAGTTTACGCAGATGAAGAATTGCAGCCTGTACAGCAGCTTCCTTGTGAAGGTCCTTAAGTTATATCTGCTGTCTGCAAAAGGGTTGGGAAGAAGGGACAAGATCACTTAGACAATGAGACTCCCTATTTGAGTTTGCAGCTTTTGTTTTAATAATTCATCTGTCGGCTAAATTCAGGTAGATGCTATGTCATCTGTCAGCCTCAGAATCTAGCTGCCTGTAAAAATAGATTTCACATGTTCTCCAGTGGCACTCTCATCATATATTGGAGCCTACTTTGCTGCCACTGTACATGATTTTGTCAAACCAAGGGTCTATTTTTAGAAAATACGGTTGCAGGTTCTGCCCACTATGTATATGTTTTTGCTGCTGTACTTTAGCTTCTGTTGTAATACATCCAAATCATCTAATAGCTGTTGCAAAAAGATATTTTACCTTTCTAAAAGCTCAGCTTTTCCATAATTGTTTTTGTGTGCATTGCACACTCTCCCGTTATTGCTAATCAACAGTAAAAAGGCCAGACACCAAGAGCAATGGCAGAACAGAGTTTACCGTAATAATAATATTTACCATATGTTTTATGTTTATTTTTGAGTACAGCAGTAAAGGAAGTATTCTTTCTAAGTAAAGGTCATGAATTGGGCTAAGTTGATTCTGCATTCACCTCAGTTCAGCCTGTGCTTGTTGCTCAGGTGGATGACACATTAATTCACCACATCATTCTACAGCTTCAGCATCTTGTCAGGATGATTTGTGGATTTCTGTGTTTTTCTCCTCTTAGTCAAAAGCTGGTGAAGAGTCTTGTAGGACTGAAAAGCTTACCTGTTGGTATTTTGGTGTTCTAGTACAAGTATTACCCACCTGTTTTAAGATTTCCCACTACTGACAGTGTCTTTCTAATACAGTGGACCCTTGACTTACAGACGGCTTGACTTACAGACTTTTTGAGTTACAGACTTCTCTGGCCGCAAAATTTAGGTTTGACTTGCAGACTGAGATTTGATTTACAGACCAGAAAAAAACCAAAATGGAACAAAAACGGCCTGTTACGGGATTAATCGGTTTTCAATGCACTGTAGGTCAATGGAGACTTGACCTACAGACTTTTTGACTTGAGAACCACCTTCCAATACGGATTAAGTTCTCAAGTCAAGACCCCACTGTAACTGTGGCTTTCTAGATTTTGTAATCTCTATTCATGTATAATCCCATTAGTATTAAACCTAGTGCAAAACTGCCGATATATAAATTAAAACACAAAAATAATACACTCATTAAAAGATGTACATGTGCATTGTTGCACCTGACTAGAGTTGTCTTAGATCCATGGTAATTTAAATGAATGCCAAAATCTGATCATTTTTGTAGAACTGATTTGAAAAGATAATATGAACAATGGCTAGAGAACAGGAATGCATTGTTTACTAATTTAATGCCATTCAGAAAGTAGACATCAGTTAAAAATCCTTTTCAGCCCTAAACAATTGTGCTTATTTTTTTTATTTTTTAAATAATTGCTTTAATTTATATACACATTTTACAACAACATTATCCTTTTGGGTTGGCTGAGGAGGGTTGAGAAGAGAAGAAAACAAGAATTTGAATCATGGAAGGGAAAGAAATCCTTTGTAAACAAAGTATGTAGTATCAGAAAAGAGTGCCATGTAATAGAAAGGGTGACATAGGTTCAATTATGTTACTTTATGGCAGTACAGCATAGTGTGTTATTGATGATATACTATATAATATAAGCCATGGACATTTGGTCCCTGTTCACTGAATTTTAAGACATCCAAACCTGGAAAAGCTTTTGAAAATTGTCAATAAAAGGAACTATTCATGCACAAATTCTATTATCACACTTAGTCTTCCTTCTTCCAGTGGCGGAGACAGGAACTTCTGTGTATTTATGGGGACAGCAGGACGGTGAAAAGACCATGCAAATAGAAAGAAGATGAATAAGATGCTGACAGTGTAGTTATTGTGGGATGTGTGGATGAGGTAAAAGATTCGTAGAAAAATAGTAAAGACATAATACAATGAATTCTTGGTTTTCTTGAATATATTAACATGTAAAATAAATATTTTATTTTCACTAGTCCCAAGAATGGAATTTTTTTACCCCATAGAAGGTGTAACTGCCAGGTTTCGAGGAAATTCATTCCATGTTACATACATCCTCTGATGCCATTTGGATGTGTTTTTCCTGCATGTAACCAGGGCTAAGCAGATCTGAGGGAATATACATGGGTGCTATATATTTGAAAAGGGTTACAGCACTTGTCTGAATGTGGCTGCAGCACTCCTGTGATTGGAAACTAGCGCGTCTGCTCTTCTCGGCAGAGAATCTCAATAACTTTGTAAAGCTAAATGCAGTTTTACCGGTGTTTCACACTTAATGTGCAAAAATTCAGATGGCCAGCTTTGAGCATTGGGGATATGACTTTCATGCATGCCAACATCCACTATAAAATTATCTTAGTTGTATGCAGTAGAATACCTGAGTAGGAAATTGCAGATTCTTAAGAAGTTGGGAGAAAAAAGGGTAGCAGATATACAGCACATGGTGCTCAAACAGAAAAAGTAAGTACATCACTAAATGTCTTTCACAATTCACAAAGCATTTTTTTCTAAATTGTTTGTCTTCCAAGACTAAACAAGGTGTTTTGAATTTCTAAAAAATGCTTATGCCATTAAGATGGCAGTTTAATGTACTGTGTACAGTTGCTGTAAGATGAGTGGCTATTGTCAGTCCATCTCTGGATGTCCAGCTTGTGAAGTATCTCAAAAAACTGAAAAAAATGCCAAGGTACAACTTGAGACATCTAGGTTACCTTTTGTTGAATGCAGTTAGTTCTGTTTATTTTCAGGCTTTGTTTCTTTTTAATATCAAATCCTTTGTAAGAACCTGGTATGTACAATTCTTTCCAAAGCTTCTACCCTATGCTTCATAAAATTTTTCTCCATTATTCTCAGAGATGCAGCCATCAAGCTTGAAATTAAGGTTCCACTCAAACACTGTTTCCTGTCTTTTACAATATCCTCTTCTTGGCTGTTTTTAAGGTTCTTGGAATGGAAAAGAAATTTCATTTATTATTTAACTGGATGGTGAAACAATGAATGTCAATTTATTAAAGGTATTTAAAATGTGTGATTCTTCCCAGGTTTGTTTTAGAATATTAGCATATTGCTTTGTGATTTTATATTGGAATGATTTCTGTGTGTGTTTTTTTTGTTTTGTTTTTTGCTCAGGGAGTTTTAAAAATACATAGTTTAACTAGGTTAAATACATAAACACTGGCTTAAAACAGTAGCTCTGAAAAAGTTAAGTAATTGTCTGTCTCAGAGTTTGGTAATGAGCAGCACTCTATAATTGAAATGGCCTTTCTGAGTTCTATTGAGTTCTTTTGTTAGCATTTCTTTAATGGTATTGTAAAATTGGCAACAATACAGAGAGTTTTGTGTCCAGATGCCTCACTTGTGGCATAGGCACCTCTGCAGCCACTTCTGCATGTATTGTACCCTTGGATATACTAGCAAAGATTGATGTTGAAGATGGTAACATTTATTTTTGTGCTTACAAAATAAATGGCATCTGAGTTGCATTATAGTGTTGAAGTGGGGTGTGGTGTTAATAAAACTTGGTGAAAATCATATGACTGATTTTCAAACAGTAAAAGTAGCTTTATTCTTACTCACTTAAAATGAACAAAAAACATAACAACACAAATTCAGCCAAAAGTCTGGATCGCTAATTTTTTGCTGACTCCAAATAGTTTATAATACATAACACTGAAAACTCGTTTCCCCTTTACTTGTTATGACATTTGTTATATCTTTTTTTTTGCTAAGATATAGTGCTCATGACAGCTAACAGATATTAAACAAAGACAAATGTAAAACACGAGTCAATAAATCATCAAAATCATTATGATCAGAGCATTTACAAATATAACAATAATCAGTAGAAAAGTTTAAAAGGTTAGTTTGAAAATATCTTTCACAACTTTCTTAAAAAACAATGAGAATGTGAACTGATCACAGTTCTAATGGGAGCACATTCCACAGTCAGGAGCACAGGAGGAAATCCATCATGTGATGGTACTTTGGAGAGGACCTTTCCTTAAAGCTCTTATTGTCCAGGCAGGTTTTGAACAATACAGGTAATCCCTTAGATAACCAAGCCCAAGGTGTTTAGGGTTTTAAATGTTTATAGCAAATCTGAAGTTAATCCTCAAACAACTAGTAACCACTGCAGGACTTTCTGTATTGGGGTCATCCTGATACCAATTTGCAGTGTAGCTACCCTGTGTTCTGTTGCTTTAAGTCCTTGCACACTCTTCAGTTAAGTGCCTTACAGTAATCAAGAAACGATGTAACTGAGGCTTGGATGGTTGTCCTCAGAGTGCTGTCCTCTGAAGATGTTGGCCACAGAGACTGGCAAAACGTTAGGAAGAACAACCTTCAGAACACGGCCAAAGAGCCCAAAAAACCCACAACAAAGGCTTGGATGGTTGTTTGCCACCCAAAACGTAACTGCTGGAGCACTAAAGAGAGCTGCTCAAAAGCATTCTTTGTTGCTGATGTTACCAGGAATACAGAAGAAGTACACGGTGAAGACTTGCTTTATGAAACTGACTTTTCAGGGTAGTGCAATATCTTCCAGAACAGACTGGATCCCAATCCCTGTGTCAGACTTTCAATTACTTTTTGTAGCTATTGGTTTAACATTGTGTACAGTTTTATGTTTCGCTACGTGATAGGTTCCATGTACTTACTTTTTTCTTTAGTTTTATTTTAATAAATATTACAGTGAAATAAGAACATAGATTAATATGGCATCACAACATCAAGTATGAAAAAGTCATGGTGTGTTCTCTCCCATTACAGGGGAGGTACCAAACAGTTTGACAGTAGTTAAAGAATACTTGTTTAACATTGGGAAGACACATGAATGGAGTCAGAGGTGTGTCGTCCAAATAAGACTAGAGTAATAATCAGCCAAAGGAACTTGCCTTCAAGCAAAGTTAGTCTGAAGTACAAAGTGAAAGATATCAAAGCTAACTCATGCGTTCTGACTTCTTCAGTATGCTGCTCAAGTGTAAAATTTCAGACTCATTTATACAACCCTTCAAATGTAAGATTTTGGAAATCTTTCCATATTTTGAAATCTCTTATCAACTGATAAAAATGTAACCACTTCTTTATTCCAGATAGACACATTGACGTCTGATATGTTAAATAAGGCTACACGGGTTTAGGTGAAAAAAGTGATATATAGCATTGCTGATTTCTTCAGTTCTTGCTAAAATTTCATTGTCACTGAACATTTCCATCACATATGAATAAACTTTCCAGTTTCCCTATATCCTCTCCAGCAAATCTTGGAGCCTTCTTTGGTAATGTAGGTCAATTTAGTGATAATATAGTTGCCATCTGTACAGGAGCTTAATGGCACATTCTCTTATCCCTGTTGAAAGTGACTGAAAGGACTTAAAAGACCAAGATGACATGCATGCTCATCTCTATTAACCTATTAACCTTCGGAAGATGTGTTCCTATAAGCTAAGTAATGTTATGGCATTATCCTTAATTGGCAGGATGATCAAAGCTCTACAGTGTGGGCAGAAGTCTTGAATTGTGCTAAGACCTGCTTCCTTCCACTCTCAAACTGGGCATTCTTATCTAGGTGGTAGAATGGGGATGTATGAGGTTAGAAGTCTGTGGTGAAGTTATTGGAATTCATATTTTAATTAATTTGATTGCAAATTCTATGTTTTCTGATCGGGGGGTTAAAATAAAATATAAGAAAAAGGATGCGACTATGTGAGGGGCACTTCCCACTCAAAAAGCTGTGCTGCATTGTTGAGTACATGTCATTTTCCCTAAAGTTCTGAATATTCATACAAAGAACTTCATCTAACAGAAGTTCCACCAGCCTATCTGAACATTTACAAGTAAAACATATATTAGTTGTCACAAAGGACACTTTTAAAAAGTCAAGTTTTCAAAAGTTTGTAAAGCTGGATCTTTTCAACACATTTTCATTCTATGTATGTCGCTAAATTTCCATTTAAATGCAGATTTTAATCTCCCTTTCTTTTTTGTACTAGAATACATTCTTCAGGTTCCTGTGATAAAAGAAAATACTACTTTAGTACATTACATTCTTTAGGAATGTATATTTCTTGGGCTTTTAAAATGGTTTATTTCTATAGTAGAAGAAGACTAAGGAACATTTACTTAGTTTGGGAAAGCAAACTCTTAAACACTAAAGCTGTGGCTATGACTAAAAATAGGGTATAAGTACTGTTTGAAGTACAGTTTGGAAAGAAATGATTAAAAATTCAGCTTTAGATGCAGTCCTGTGAAGATTTTGAAGGTGAGAAAGGTTCAGCAGTGGTTTGCCATTGTCTTCCTCTGTGCAGTATTAACAAAAGTTAGCTTGAGTGTCACTGCTGTTTTCTGTGGAAGATCGTTTGCCAGTGTCACCTTCAGCTATCACTTCTACCCAGTAGCTGCCTTCTAGAGGTTTCTAGAAATATCCATTCTCTTATTCTGATGCAGCCCTCACTCCTAAAGAAGGTGGATATATCTTAGTCTCGTACCTCAGTTGTGAACATTGTGCCTTGGCTGGCCCTGCTGTCCAGGCTTGTAATGGCATCTAGCCTCCTGACCTTATTGGCTTCTTTGACACACACACACCCTCACCATGTAAAGATGTGCATCCAAGAAGGGGATTTCTTGACAATAACCCTCATACACCTTGAATAACATGCTGATTGGGGATGGTGGGTGTCAGAACTCAACACAACACAGGACTAGTAAAGGAAGACTCTTTCAGATGATAAAATATTTGTTGAAGTTGGTTTATATTTTAACACAGCCTGCAGGGCCTTCCACAGGTGAAACTTTGTGGTAAGGTTAAAAAGACATGTCTATACCTACCTGTGCAGAGTCCTTTGCCCACTATTTCTCTTTTTCTGCTTGAACGATCTATGTCTCACACCACATAATTTGCTGGGTTCCTTAACTCTCAGAAACACCTTTTCATGAGCAACATTAAAGAAGTGTTTTGGGATGACCACCCCCGTATCTTTGTTCATCTTGCTTTTACATTCAACCCCATGCTTTACTGAAGTTTTAAGTGTTTGTTAAGAATTTGAGTACTTTGTCATAATAGATACGTGTAGATGAGCTTTTCATAATTCAGTTTTACTCTTTCAACTTTAGAGTTATTGATAATGTCATTTTGCTCATCAGGAAGATTGCAGTGTAATGGTTCTGCAAGTGAAAGATTGGTGTCTGCATGCTGTTGCGCAGGGGACACCCAAATGTACTCACAATGCTTTTCTGCTCTTCAGAGAGGCTTCTTTTATGTACCCCGAAAGCTACAGGCCACTCTCTCTACTATGTCACTTTTACAATGTGTTTGAACAAATGATGTTAAACCATCCAGTCTCTAAAGTTCAACTTCTTCTAATTCCAGACTTTAGGCCTGGCAGTAGCTGTATGGGTCAGCATATAGAAGATGGTTTTGAAGCACATAAAATAACTTGAGTAGCATTTGTTGACCTTCCTTTGGCTCTCAAAAATGTGGAGCATATATGATGTGGCCCTCCCGCTGAAAAGTTTGGAAACTCCTGCCCTAGATGATGGCTAAAACTGAGGGAAAGTTTTCTGCACATATCTCAAGCTCTAAATATTAAACCAGAAGACACTAGGCTAGACTGTGGAGAACAAAAACAACACACCTTGCTGGATGCATGGATGGTGAAGAGTTTATCTCACCAGGATAGATGGCTGGACCACCTAGAAATCACTTAATAGGCTTCAAAGTAAAGTAGGAAGACCAAAATAATCAAGTAGGTGAGACTTGCATACAGGAGAAATTTTCTATGATTATGGAGAAATTCAATCAGGGCAGCACATATGTGCATGCAATTTATGCCCCACCACAAATACAAAAGAATATTTAGCCAATGGGTGAGATAATGCTATAGAAGTTGCCCACTTCTGGTAAAAAAAGTCTAATCGTTATTATTTTTTAAAAAATACATTTTATTGGCTTTTCAATTTATCTACATTTGGTTCATGCTTATCAAACATCGTGTTACATGGGTTGCTTACAATTATTTGTTCTTTGCATCTTGATGTCTTCCCAGTTGTCCCCCCAAATTCCACACATCTTCCAATCATTCAAACCGTTCATGTATGTATTTTAGTATACATTATTGGCTATTATAATAATATTACAGTGGTGTCTCGCATTACGACGTTAATTTGTTCCAGTGAAATCGCTGTAGAACGAAACCGTCGTAATGCGAAATAAAAAAGCCCATAGAAACGCATTAAAACCCGATTAATGCGTTCCTATGGGCTTGAAACTCACCGTCCAGTGAAGATCCTCCATAGCGTGGACATTTTTGCTGCCCGTGCAGCGAGGAATCCGTCCCAGAAAAGAGCGGGGAGCCATGATTTTTACCTGCCAGCCATTTTGAAACCTCCGATCAGCTGTTTTAAAATCGTCGTTTTGCGAGAATAGGTTCCCAAAGCAGGGAACCGATCATCGCAAAGTGAAATTCCCCCATTGAAACCATCATAAAGCGATCGCATTTGCGATCACAAAAAATTCATCATAATGCGATTTCGTCCTTAAACGGGGTACTTGTCTTGCGACGCACCACTGTGCTCTCATTGTATACAATGGTTTCAAAATCCTCTAATAACGTACTTAATAAAAGTCATTCCAGTTCCAAATCTATATAATTTGAGGTAATTTAACCGACAAACTTCGTAATTTATACCATTGATAACTGAGTAAGTTCCATTTCTATCTCCACATTTTCTATCCTGTCCATAACAATATCATATCTAATGCATGTTCATTATGTACTATTTGTTTACCCCAACCTTATGTCTAGCTTCAGTTTGCCTTAAAAAAACACCATATTATGTCTTTACTCTGATTAGTGCTCCCTTATTTCAGTTTAATTCTTTTTTAATATATAAGACATGCCCCTTTGCAATTCCAGAAATTAAGTATATACATGCTTTCCAACATTGATGGCCACCTTCCTGTTTTCCCTTTTTCATCTTTCTATGTAATTCCTTCTTATAATCTTTTTTTCATTTTTTGTTTCTGTCTTTCTAAACATCCTCTGAGGCCATTTTATGCATTTGATTTACCTCCAATAGATCTTTATACACTTGGTCTATCTCCAGTAGATCTTCCAGGCTACTTGTAATTGATTCTGCTGATTTTCTCCTCTTATATTCCCTTAAGACTCTCCTCAACTCCACTAGGTTTTCCCCATTAATTTTCTCCAGCCCTTCTTTAGGTTGGCATACACTATCCATCGCCATCTCATTCCGTTGTTCATTATTTCATGTCTCCTGTTGACTATGATTCTTCTTCAGCTGCGCCGTGAATAATTTTGTCTGTGTATTCGCGAAGGCTTTCACGGCCAGGATCTAATGGTTGTTGTGGGTTTTTCGGGCTTCTTGGCCGTGTTGTGAAAGTGGTTCTTCCTAACGTTTTGCCAGTCTCTGTGGCCGGCATCTTCAGAGGACAGCAAACTGTCTGTTCGTTGTGGGATCTCACTATTTCTAAGATTGCTTGAAGAGTAGATTTTGTTTCCTCCCAAAATTGTCCTTGTTGTGTCATTATGTTCCAATTGTCAAAAATTGTATTCCAAGTTAAAGTTATCCATATGCTTAAAGTAATCAATCCAGTTCCATTAAGCTTGAATCCAGTCTCCAACGTAGATTTTTTTTTCTGCCTAAAGGATCAAGGTCCCATCCAGTTCAACATCCAGGATACAGTTTGTAAGTCCCACTTTGGCTACATTAGGCTTTCTAAAAATTAGGCTTTTTAATTTGTCTCTAGTTTAGTTCCATCCTCAAAGAGAAAGGAAGGTCCAAACAGTGATAGAACATTCAAGGCCATTGATTCTAGGTATCTTGCCAGTGCCTTAGACAGCTGTTACACATAGCATAAACAGATTTTGTTTTTCAAAGTTGTTATCAGTAGTGTTTTCAGGGGAAAAAAATCTTAAGTGTTAATACTGAACTTCCTTTAAGTATAATTAAGTGTTTAATTAATACCAAATTTATTTTCCTTGTGTCTCCCTCCGTCTCTTCCTCTCCCCAGCTTCTCTGCAGCTCAATCAACAATGATGGAGAGCTCTGAGACACTATTTCTGCTGTAGAAGTTATCTTGTCCAGGGATAGTAAATAGATGCAGTTTTTAAAGATGTTTCTCACCCCTTTCTAGCACAATGTTAAATAGAGTGTTTATTGCTTCTTCATATTCAGCTGCTGACGACTCGCAAGCAAGCTAGTTCAGCTGCTTGTTTCCACCCGCTGGTCGATTGGAGAGTTTCCTGGATCAAATGTGGGTAACTACCGTTCCCCCGTGATCAGCAGGCCTTTCCCTTGTTTCACCACCTCTTTGGGGTAGTTTTAACCCCCTGGGGGTGTCCCAAACAGGTCAGAATTCAGCCCAGGAGAGGGAGCCCCATACTCCTCCTGCTGTCTCATCGCAGCATCAATCTGGAAGTCTCTTTTTTCTTTTAACATTTTAATTTGGTTTTTTTGTTTTATCTGTTTTTCATATATGTCCATGATTCTAAATTGTGCAGATGCTCTTATATGAATAAAGAAAGAAGGTTGATAATATCTTCAAATTCCTTGGATTTTTCCTTTTGTGTTAAGGCAAAACCCATTACAGTGGTGCCTCGCTTAACGAGCGCCCCGTACAGCGATGAATTCGCATAGCGATCCCTCTTCCGGGATCGCTAATGCGAAGGCATCGCGTCGGCCCCAATGGGTGAAATTCGCATAGCGAAGCTCGGTAAGCGTTTTGCTTACCGACCTTCGCTGTGCGACCCGCGGATCAGCTGTTCCGCGGGTCCAAAATGGCAGCCGGAATACCCGAAATGGCCGCGGGCAGCGTTTTCGCGCCCTTGGTAAGCCGCATTTCAGCCGCAGCGAGACCGCGGATCAGCTGTTCAGCGGGTCCAAAATGGCCGCCGGAACACCCGAAATGGCCGCGGGCAGCGTTGGTAAGCGAGGCTGCCGGACCCAGAAAACATCACTGTACGGTGAGTTTTCTGCCGATTTGGAACGCATTAAATGATGTTTAATGCGTTCCAATGGCTTTTTTTGATCCATACAGCGATGTTTTCGCATAGTGAAGGTTAATCCGGAACGGATTAACCTCGCTATGTGAGGCACCACTGTATACAGAAATAGCCTTTATTTGCAAAGTCCATCTTTTTTTATCCTCATGTGTGTTTTCTTATGGTGAAGAGTTTGACACATAATTAAACTTTTAACTTTTTAAAAATCACAACTAATTGCATTCATTTTTATTTCATTGCTATTAATTATTTATTTGAAATATTTCTATCCCGCCTTTCTCCTTACTTCAGAAATTTTTGTTCTGGTGTTAAAATTGCAGTTTATAAAATCCCTTGTTAATTACCACTTGAGCAACTCTTTAGAAACCTGCTCTTTTCAGTTAAAAGTAATTGCTTCACAACTTACACTAACATGCAAGGTAGAACACAGGCTTTGTAAGGATTCATGTGTCTCCAGATTAAATATTTGGTAGGAAAAAGCCTGGCCTCTAAAACTCACACAAGCCAGGTGCTTCTCAGTATCTCTAGTCCTTGCCCCACAAGTTCTCACTGAACCTCATTATATTTCAGTGATTTCTTCTTGAAATATGGGTGGCTGTGATAAAAGAGAAGGGTGAGACCTATGAAAGACAGATTTAGATTTTGTCATTTGAATGTTGACATGACATGAATGTCCAGTGTTCTCTAGTTCTTTTATTTGGTTTTCTACCATTTCATGCTCTGTTAAATACGTAGCATGCAGCATCTTTTAACACCAAAGGAAACTCTGATTTTATGTTAAAATTTGGTGGATTGAAAGCTGAAAAAAGAGAAAAATGATTGCTACCAAAGGAGGGTTTTTTTTTTTTTTGAGGGGTTTGTGTTTCTAACCTATCTCTGTTAATCCTGCTTTTTCTCTCTGTCTGTAAAATACTTTCTTTCCCATGTACAGTAGTTGTGATATCTTTTGGGGCCATATGAACTTACTTTTGAGTAAAATTGTGAGATACAGTGGGGTCTCTACTTAAGAACTTAATCCGTATTGGAAGGTGGTTCTCAAGTTGAAAAGCTCTTATGTTAATCTGCATTTCCCATAGGAATGCATTGAAAACCATTTAATCTGTATCTGCTCTTTTCCGTCCATAGAAACTACAGTGGAACCTCTACTTAAGAACTTAATCCGTTTTGGAATGGTGTTCCTAAGTTGAAACGTTCTTAAGTTGAAGCAAAATTTCCCATAGGAATGGACTGAAAACCAATTAATCCGTTCTGGCTGTTTTTTTGTTATGTAGAGGTGCATTCGTACATTGAAGCATTAGTTCCCATAGGAACTAATGCAAAGCTGGTTAATACGTACTCTACCACTAGGGGGAGATTTTTTTTTAACCTAAGATGACCTAAGGTTAAAAAAAGAGCAGGAAAGTTTTTTTTTCCTGTTTGTATCTTGGATTTCTGTTCTCAAGTAGAAGCAAAATTTAGCAAATGGAGCTGTTCTTAAGTTGGATTGTTCTTAAGTAGGGACGTTCTTAAGTAGAGACCTCACTGTATTAACCTGCACATTGTCTAAAATTCTGATGCTTAGTGTAGTAAATCGCTCTAGAGTAAGCTACTGAATCAAGGGGAATTTGGTGAGTCAACTCTTCTGTATGTTTCATTGATTCAAATAGGCCTACTTCATAGTAAGTCTCAGAGTGGGCCCATTTGCATCAATGGAACTTGCATAGGATTTGATTCACCAAATTCCCATTGATTCAGTGGGACTACTCATTGATTTACTATGTTAAGCAACAGGGTTTTGGCTAATATGTTTTTAAAGTAGTATTCACTAAAGTGATTTTGATTTTTTTCAAAGAAAATCTATCATTACAAACTTTTCTACAGAAGCAGCATAATTTGCCAGGTTTTTTAAAGTTCAAACAAGATCAGATTATATTGTTACTAGTTTTCTAAAGTAAAATAAATAGAAACAAATTATTGGGACCAAAAGTGCTTTTCTGTATATGGAATGTTTCTTCAATGGCCATAAGGATCTTTGGGTAATTTGTATTAGGGCATCGATACAGAACTTCAGAGTATCTTAGGGGCAATTTCAGCCTGCAGTGGGCTATAACCACCATGTGTTGCCAAATGTTTGGGAGTGTGACGGCTGGAAGAGGAAGGAAACATGTCCTCTTCTCCAAAGTGCATTCTGCACAAAAATGACACTCGGTTGCATGTGCCGTTTTTTTAGGGGTGAATCATTTTTCCTGAGGTTTCCGGGAGCACAATTCTCCTTTTATAACAGTATGTGTGTTCCTTGTGCACCATGTTTTAGTGTGGATGTGCATGTGCTTTTTTTTCCCCCAGTGCATTTTCAAATCCAACAGCAGGGTCCCTGGGGCACCAAAACAATTAGGATATGGACCACATGTGGCATATTTTCCCCACTATGTTAGAGGGCAGCTCCCTTCTGATTTCTTCCTCCCACTCAGTTTCATGCACATGAGAACCGTTATGGACTGTTATAATACTGTGGACTCTTTTACAAGTACTTGCACAATTGCCATGAACTAGTAATGATCTGTTTTATGCCCTGCCCAGCATCATCACCCAGCTGCTGGTATTTTTTTGTCTCTCTGAAATGTCCATTCTGGGAGTTCAGAAATGTTTTATTTTGGAGATACATTGTAGTATTTGTGTTGCAGCACTAATTCTTGTGTATGTGTGTGCACGTGTGCATGTGCATGCGCACACACAGTTGCATACATTTGGTTGGTAAGAACTGGAAAGGCCTGTGTTGTAAGAGAACTTGTGTACAGTGTTCTATTTCTCCATTGGCCCGAAAGGGAGGATTTCTATGTTGTAGGTGTTTCTTCTCATATTTTTGGAAATAGCAAATGTTTCATTTCATAAAAGGATTTTTTTTTCTACTAAAGTGTGTCTGAAGCTTGGTAAAGATTTGACAAAGTGAGGTTCTAATAATTAGCTTCATGATGTCAGTTGTTTTCTTTAAAGTATCAAGTTTAAAGGTATGCTGACAACTGTGTTATGGACATGGTCATTAAATCGCTCATTCATAGCTGCACATTGAATGCAAAATCCTTTACCATTACGGAACAGTTTAGAGGGCCCCTTTAATGAGCTCTATATATTTAAAATGCCTATTTCCTGTCTGAAGCTAGAAAAACAGTAATGGTAAAGAGTGAAACCTTCTGCTTTTGTTTAGTCTATGGTGGAATTATTGATGTTGCCTTCGTGATCGGTGATTGATTTAAGAGTATTTTTTCTTTGTATTGTGTTCAGCATTGACTTCTGTAGCTATAGCTCAGTTGCTTGACCAGTGACTGAGCTCTTGTTTGCCCTTTACAGAATCCACAGTGTAAGCATGGCCAGTGTCTTGTTCACTGTGGGTAGAACAGTGCTGCATTTGCAGATCTGCAATCTTTGCCATGCCACTGTGCAAGGCAGAGATTGCCACTCTTGTTTTCATTGGAGTTGAATGCTTGTTCAAGGAGATGCTCCATACCTTTTTGTAGTGTGGAAAAGTCCCATGATTTGTAGGAAAAAAAGGGCAACAGCCTGTGTGTCTAATATAGCCTCCCACACTCACTAAGGCATGGGTTCCCATTCTGTGGGTCATGATCCCCCAGGGGTGGCAAAGTGTTTTCGTGGGGATTTCCAGGCTTAAGCAAAGCTGAGGGGTTTCTATCCTTATGCCTGTGATGAAGCTACAGTGGGGTCTCGACTTACGAACAGCTCGACATACGAACGTTTCGACTTACGAACCGCTCTCATAGGAATATATGGACTCGACTTACGAACTTAGACTCGAGTTACAAACTCTTTTTTTCCCTTTTTTTAAAAGCTAAGTCATCTTAGGTTAAAAGGAAAAAATAAAAAATATCCCCCTCTAGTGGCAGAAGGCGGAATAGCAGCTTCCCATTAGTTTCTATGGACAGAAAAGAGCAGATACGGATTAAATGGTTTTCAATGCATTCCTATGGGAAATGCAGATTCGACTTAAGAACTTTTCGACTTGAGAACCACCTTCCAATACGGATTAAGTTCTTAAGTCGAGACCCCACTGTAATGGGTTACTAATTGCTTCACTTTCTCAGCAAGGGTTAAAGGCATTGAGTTGTGTTTTTAAAATAGGAAGGGGCACAAAATGGGGGTTGCAGTCAAAAAAACACCCTGCCTCTCTTTTTTCTTGATCTAGAAGTAGTTCTCCCCCCCCCCCCCCAATGGCAGCCTCTCTCTTCCAGGATCTGGATATTCATTCTCCAGTTGTGCCTAGGGGGTTGATTTTAGTGAGTCCTTCCCAGCTGGACTGGAAGGGAGGCTAGGAAAAGCTTTCTTGGCTGTTACAAAAGGAGGACATGACTTGAAAAAGGCTGGGAAAACACTGCAAGGATCCCAAAAACCATGGGTAGGTTAGACCTTCTGAATATACAGCCTCAAGCTACATAGGTAAGTTATATTTCATGCTGAATAACCTTTGCGTTATAATGTATAATCTTAAATAATCTTAAATCTTAATGTAATATATAATCTTATATAGAAAGCTATCTTTAGATAGATTTTTCCTCCCAAAGCATTTAATTAAAATAAAGTCAATTTAAATAAAAATTCAATCTAAAATTTAAAAATCCGATTAATTTTTTTTTTTTAAAAAAAAGACTAATCAGTTTTAATCCACCGTGGCATATAGCCATTTTGGCAAGCTATCCACAAAATTGTGAACCTTTGCAGAGTGACATTTCAGATGAGCTGCATTTGAATTAAAAATGGTGGAATTTCTGCCATGCTGCAAGGTCTTCCTCTTAGTGCTGCAAGATTGAATTTATAGAGCTACAATGAGTTCTTCATCTGGACTGATTATGTTTCATAGGCCTGAAGCTGTGTTAAAACAGATCAGAGTTGTTTTTTCATTGCATTAGAGGAGGCATTAAGTAGTCTATGCAGGAAGGGGGACTTTATTCAATCTTTGACTGTTTCGGCTTGCATTGTACAAGAGTGCACTTGGGGATTTGAGCACAGGCAGACAGTGCCCAGTGGTGGCACTTGTGTTGGTATACAGCGGCTTTAAATGTTTGTGTGTTATTTTAAATTTGTCTATCTCCGAACTAAATCAGATGGAAATCTTCAATCTCTCTAGATTGAGATGCATGCGAGACCGTCTTCGCCGATGATGCAGCTGTTGTTGCCCATTCTGCTGAAGAGCTCCAACAACTTATGAATCATTTTAGTAAGGCCTGCCAAGATTTTGGATTAACAATCAGCCTGAAGAAAACACAAGTCATGGGCCATGGCGTGGACTCACCTCCCTCTATTACCAGCTCTACACAAGAATTGGAGGTTGTTCATGATTTTGTGTATCTTGGCTCAACGATCTCTGACACTTTCTCCCTAGATGTTGAGCTGGATAAATGCATTGGCAAATCAGCTACCATGTTCTCTAGACTCACAAAGACAGTATTAATAAGAAGCTGACAGCATATACCAAGATCCAGGTCTATAGAACCTGTGTTCTGAGAACACTCCTGTACTGCAGTGAGTCCTGGACTCTTTGTGCAACACAGGAGAGGAAGTTGAACATGTTTCATATGCGTTGTCTCCAATGCATTTTTGGTATCACCTGGCAAGACAAAGTTCCAAACAGAGTAGTTGAGCTGGAATTTTTAGCATGTATATATTACTGAAACAGCAATGTCTACCTTGGCTCGGGCATGGCGTGGGAATGGCTGACGGTCATATTCCAAAAGATCTCCTGTATGGAAATTGGTGGAGGGAAAGTACCCCAGAGGGAGACCACAGCTGCGATACAAGGATATCTACAAGCGAGATCTGAAGCCCTTAGGACTGGACCGCAGCAGATGGGAAACTTTGACATCTGAGCGTTCAGCCCGGAGGCAGGCGGTATAGCATGACCTCTCCCAATTTGAAGAGACACTTGTTCAGCAGGCTGAGGCAAAGAGGCAATCTCAGAACCAGCAAAATCAGGGAGCTGGATAGGGGACAGATTGTATTTGTCTTCAGTGTGGAAGGGATTGTTACTCTCAAATTGGCCTTCTCAGCCACACTAGATGCTGTTCCAAGACCTCTGTTCAGAGAACGTTACCATAGTCCCCCGAGACTGAAGGATGCCTAGAGGAGTTTTAAATGTGTTTTAATATTGATATTAGTTATTTTAATATAATACTTTTAAAATTCTTTTTAAATATTTGTATGCTTACTGTTTTTAGCTTTTAAATACTGTTTTAATGATGTAACCTTCCTTGGGTCCTTTTGGGGAGAAAGATGGGATAGAAACATTTTAAATAAATAAATGCAGTGGTGCCTTGACTTACGAATGTCCCAACCTTATGACCGTTTTCACTTACGAACATCATCTGGGACGGATTAAGTTCGTAAGTCAAGGCACCACTGTAAATAAAATAAACAGAAATGCTGGATCCAACCTGCCCTGACATTGCTTACCACAGAATCTTTTATCTAGTATTAAAAACTTTTTATAGTTCGGGGACTGCCAGTTGATCATGCAGGTGATCAAAGGTTGCATATATTTGGGTAGATCGTGAACTATACGGAAAAGTTCTGCCTGCTTTTGGAGAAGGTCTAATTGATGAGGTTTGTGATTCTTGTGAGGTGGCTCAGGAGGAGGGTGAATAACAATCAATGATTCTTAAAAATCAAATTTCTGTTTTTTATAATTTCAAGTATAAACCTTGATTTAAATCAAATCTCCTGCTGAGGAGTGTGCCTGTCTTTTATATTTATTTATTTTTTTTTGTTATTTAGTTAAAGCTCAGGTGAAGACATTACAAGGTAAATCCTTTCATACAGATTTTTCATATCAGGAATTATGGGCAGCTAAGGAAGTATGTTACACACCTCACTGAGGGTGCACAAGAGAAGCAAAATTCTATTTTGTCACCTGCAGTCTAATCGTAAGCTGAAAAGAATCTCGTAAGAAATTCTAAAGATTCCTGAAAATGAGACATAAAAATGGAAGCTTCTCTCATGGCGAAAGCAGACTTTTGGGTAATTGAAAGGTAAAGTGCTCCAGCCCTGGAGACATTAAAAAGAATCAACAACCATCTATCAAATCTGCTTTGATTAGGATTCCTGAATTGAACAGGGGCTTGGACTCAATTTCCTTATAAGCCCCTTGCAACTCAGTTATTCTGTGATTCTAAATTATGGCATTGTTCACTTCTTCTTCCTGAAGGTGGATACAGCAGAACTCTTGTTCACACCTCTTGTGGGCTTTGAGGGAAAGAACAGTAGCATGAGTATGAACCATTTCTAGAATAACCATTCTCATAGAGAAGATTAGGAGGACCTGGTGAAGGTGCTGAAACCTAAAGAATGACAAGTGTAGAGACAAACGTTCTTAGAAAAGAGCACTGAGATGTTTGTTTTCCTTATTTCCTTAGACTATTCCTTGGACAGTTCATTCCAACTTTTCCCACCACTGTTTAGGTGACTGCTTCCTTGCCTCCATCACCATCACGACACTTAGCAGAGGCCACCTTGGAGGAAGCAAAATTGTAGGCAGGCTACTGGCGCTGTTACTGTGGCTGCCACTTAAGTTAGCAGGACATAAAGCAAAAAATACAGTAGTGCCTCGCATAGCGATCGCTCCGCATAGCGAAGAAATCGCTTTGTGACGCTGTTGTTGTGATCGCAAAAGCGATCGCTTTGCGATGGCCCCTATGGGGAAAATTTGCTTTGCGATGATCGCAGGGAAGCGATCATCGCAAAGCCCCCATTTTCGCACAGGTGATCAGTGGGGCTTTGTGATGATCGCTTCCCCGCGATCATTGCAAAGCCCCCATTTTCTCACAGCTGATTGGCGGTTCCAAAATGGCCACCCGCTGTTTTGCCTCGCTTTAGAGGCACCGAAAATGGCCACTGCAATGGAGGATTTTCGCTTAAGGTGAGTTTTGGAGCCCATAGGAACGCATTGAAGGGGTTTCAATGCATTTCTATGGGCTTTTAAAAATCGCTTAGCGACGAAATCGCTTAGCAGCGATTTTTGCTGCATGGATTAACGTCGCTAAGCGAGTCACCACTGTATTTTAAAGGGGAAAAAGAATGAAGCTGTGTTGTGAGCATTGCAAATTGCATGACCCACATATGGTACATTTCATTTAAATACTTTGAACAGCATTATTTTTCATATCTACAGGACTTTCATAACAGCAGAATTGAGCTATTTGATGTCAACATGACTGTTTTAGAATGAAATGTTGTCTTGCATGAACACAGATAAATGAGTTGAAAATAATTGATTAAATGCAATCATTTCCTTTAAAATTGATTAACCTGGCCTGAAACGCAGTTCAAATGAATTGAACAGGATATACTGAATCAGAGACCCATATTTTCAGTTGTAGTGGCCCTGCTCAGGCATAAGGAACTTTTAGACAGGTCTTTGAGGAAATCAATACAAGTTCAAACAAAAGGATATCACCTTCCTTGTTGGTGGGCTTATTGTTAGTATTTACAGGTGGTAATGTTGTCCTTCCTTTGTCTAGTTGCGGATTATTAATCACACCTATTTGTATTGTGTACATGTTGCATAAATCCCAAAATAACTGAAAGACGCCTTTGATCAACAGGGATTTGCCTCTGATTATGACTTCATTCCTAAAGTGCAGATTGAGATTTGGGGCCATAATGAAAGAAAAAATAGTGAATCATAGATGGATATGTAATCAAATATTGCAAGATAGCTTACTATACAGTGGTGCCTCGCTTGACGACGATAATCTGTTCCAGGAAAATCTCCGTTAAGCGAAAACATCAAAAAGCGAAATAAAAAACCCCATTGGAAATGCATTGAAACCCGTTCAATGCATTCCAATGGGGTAAAAACTCACTGTCCAGCGAAGAGCCTCCATACGGTGGCCATTTTCGATGCCTATATAGCGAGGAATCCGTCCCTAAACACCGTGGGGACAGTGCAGGAGAATAATATGATTGAATGGCACTCTCTTTTACTAGTTATAAAATGTTGCACATGAATGTAAAATTTGAACTTGTAAGGGTTTTGTTAGCCAAATCTGAACATGGTTTCAAATGTACAAATTCATGTACATGTAAAAATGTAGAGCTTTCTGTAAGATTTTTATGAACAAAGCTTTTTATTTTTATTTTTTTAGAATAATATTTTTTTTTCTCCAGTGCATGTTCAATTTAATGGTGTATTGGCATAGCAGCCCATTTTCTAATTGCTTTTTGAAAAGTGATAATTTGACTGTTGTATGTAACGGTTCTTCAAACATAGATATTATTAAGGTGATGAACAGCTCTGTTTGGCTTTATGCTTATCAGTAACCTTTACTCATAATGTGATATTGTCTGAATGTCTTATTTTGTTCAGCTTTCCCTAGCCCTGATGAAGCCTTAGGCTGCTGTTTCTTTGAGTTACTGATAATTTTTTATCTGATTAACTGACACATTTAGTTGAAATCAGACACAGCCCCTTAGGCTGGGCATGGATTTAATTTAAAAAGTATCAAAGGTTTGCACTGTGTGCTGCTTAATCATCGTGTTTATCAGGCAAGGAAAAATTACCGGAAGGACCATAGGGAGAGGGGTTATCTTAAGGAGCAGTAGCTTGGGAAATCGACAATAACTACAAGGTAATTTACTGGTAACTTTCACTTTCATTAATATAACATTTCCCACTTATAATTACAGTGCATGTAATATACTAATTAAATGCAAAGCATTATCACTAATTTTCTTCCTGCTGAACTGAAAGAATTGGGTAACAAGAGGATTAAAAAGCACATCTAGTAATACTGCTTTTAATTCTGTGGGTTTAAATTTTTATTTTGTGTTTTGTTTTTTTGAAAACCCTTATGATCTCTACTTAAGAATTCTTAATCTTTCCTATTTGGCGTCAAACCATTGGTGGTTTGGGAGGTAACATTAGGCAGCTCCAGATTAGCAGGAGATAGAATCACTGCTTTCTAGTTGGTGTTTCAGTCCTTTAGTTCTGGGGGAGGGCCTTCTGGGTGCTCTAGGACAGTGGTCCCCAACCTTGGGCCTCCAGATGTTCTTGGACTTCAACTCCCAGAAATCCTGGCCAGCAGAGGTGGGGTGAAGGCTTCTGCGAGTTATAGTCCAAGAACATCTGGAGGCCCAAGGTTGGGGACCACTGCTCTAGGATATAGATAGACCATCTCCTCCATGATCAAAGATCCTTTGTCTGTAGAGATTATCCCTTACCAAAAATGGTTTTTTGAAGACAATAGGCACAAAGTAGAATTTTAATTACTTTTTAAAAACATTTTCCAAAAGTGACACATTATAAATAAATCTTGATAAGATAAATATTTGTGAGCACCTGCACCCCCACTAAGTGCTTGGGCAAGATTTCATTTTCATGAATTCAAGACTCACAGAACTTGATTTTATTGAGGCTTGTGAGTGAGGTATAGGAAAAGAAGCAGCAACAACCCCTTCTTGACCTGTTGATCTTTCAAGGTGCTGAGTTATTGGCATTAGCCTTCAGGGTTGCTCAGTCCTTACCATCTCAGATTGTCTTCACTGAGGCTGGGGTCTTGTTAGTCTGCTATTGCCATGGCTTCAGCACTTGTCCCAACCAACCAATGTCACATAGAAACAGTTTGTAGTGTTGACTCCCAGTCTCTTTTTGGGGGTTCCCAACTCTACCTCGAGGTGCTGCCACCACTCCTTCTGCCTCTTGTGCCTCCAGCACCTCCTTTGGTCAGCATGCAGGGCCTTCCTTCACAGGAGATTGAGGAAGGTTGAGGGTGTCTGTTCTGCAACTGCATCCTTGCAGTAGGTGTACCTGAACTAGGAAGTCCATCTGGTGGTCTTTGATTTAAGTGTACAGTGGTGTCTCTACTTACAAACTTAATTGGTTCCGGAACTCTGTCTTAACTCAAAATGGTCATAAGCTGAAGCACCAGTTCCCATAGGAATGCATTGAAATGCAATTAATCCATTCTGGCCGAAGAAAAAAATCACCAAAAAACCTCCCCAAAACAAAAACACCACTGCAAGACCCATCAGAAACGCAATTAATCTGTTCCAGCCAAAGGGATGGAAAAGAAAAGAAAAGCAAACAAACTGTGAAGACCCATCAGAAATTGGGGGGGGGGGGGACCCAAAGCAAACAAACTATGCAAGACCCATCGGAAATGCAAAAAAACAAAAAACAAACAAAAAAAAACAAAGCAGAAAGCAAATAACCTGCAAGACCCTTTGGAAATGCAAAAAAGCAAAGCAAAAAGCAAGCTACAAGACCCATCAGAAATGCAAAAAAAAAAAAAAAAAAACCAAGCAAAGCAGAAAGCAAGTAAGCTGTGCAAGACCCTTTGGAAATGCAAAAAAACAAAAAAAAAAAAAGCTAAGCAAAAAGCAAACAAACCCTGCAAAACCTATCGGAAATGGGAAAAGATAACCCAAAAAGCAAACAAACCCCGCAAGACCCATAGAAAGTGTGTGTGTGGGAAACAAACAAAAAAACACCAACCCTGCGAGACCCATCACAGCATAGAAACATAATCCCACCGCCCAGCCCAAAACTATGCTGCACAACCCAACCAGAACAGTTCTTAAAAAGTAGAAAGCAGCATCTTACCTCACCAGGCAGTCAGAAGCCTCCTCCGATCGCACTCACTCTAACTGCTGGGTCGAAAGAGCTACAAAGAAGCAGCTTCTTCACCTACCAACGATTAGCAATTTGAATTCCCCGCCTTTCCCCCCTGCCTTTTTCTGTTCATAACTGGAAGCTCTGGCCGCAAGTTGAACAAAATTTTGCAGCCAGAGCTGGTCATAACTTGAAATGGTCGTATGTCGGGACATTTGTTAGTCGAGGCAGCATTGTAGTTTACCACCCCTTGACATAGAGGTATAGTCTAGCTGCCCAGGTCCCCTCCTCTTTAGAATTGATGGTTTCCAGACTCTCTGTCTTGGTATCCTCCTCTGATTCCCCTTCATCCTTTGCCTATCTGATTGCCCCCCTCCATCTCCATCTCCTTTATCCCTGCCAGCTGCCCCCTTCACCCATTGTGTGACTTCGTGCAGAGAGCAGGCACTATGTACCATCTTCTCCTCCCAGCCTTGGCTGGTTGACCTACATCTGTGCCTTCCTGTGTTCTGGCACGTGCTGTGTTTGACAGACTCTTTGGCGGTGCAGGAGGAGAGCAGATGGTTCATCAGAGGTGCCAGTAGCAACCCCCTCACAATAATAACGGAATATTAAAACTAAGAAATTGAGAGAATGGAAGAAAGGTGACACATCAGGACAGAAGGGCAGTGGAAATAAACAGTATGTCAAATTAAAAAAGGATTTTAGAACAAAAGTTAAAACGAGCAGTGGTAAATGAAAATCAGGCAACCATCTTTATCCAAACATACGTTGGAATAAAAAATTGTGGAGCTAGCCTACAAGGAAATGTGAAGTACTGAGCACTGTTGCACTACCAGCCTCGTTGTTGTTGTTGTTGTTGTTGTTGTTGTTGTTGTTGTTGTTGTTGTTGTTGTGTTGTTGTTGTTGTTGTTGTTGTTGTTGTTGTTGTTGTTGTATGTGCTATCTGACTCATGGTGAGCCTCTGAGTAAGCAATAATATCCTGTCCTAACCCTATTCAGTCCTTGTAAACTCAGCCCATCTCATATTTGGTCTTCCTCTTTTCTTGCTGACTTCCACCTTTCCCAACATTATTGTCTTTTCCAGAGAATCCTGTCTTCTCATAAAGCTGATGGTGCCTCAGCTTCTACATTCTTGCTTCTCAGAGATTCTTTACAGCCTCTCCATAATTATTACTTATTCCACATGGAAACAAACCAAAATTCACTGCTACTATATAGTGCCCTCACTAGATCCGAGTATATTGTTCTGCTTTGCCTTTTATTTTAATGATAGGCCTGGTTTTTACTGAAGCAAATTTAATGTTTATTTAATACAATTATAGAGGTTAGATTTTTCTATTACCCTCCAGCCCTGCCACTCAGATAATTCCAGATGCATTATTTGCATCAATACTAACAAACTAATGTTCAGCCACAATACATGTCTTCTCTCAGTCTCTTTTCTTACATCTCATCTAGTATCACATTTCCCTAAGACTGAAGGCCTCTTTGTTCTTTGATCCTAAAGATTATAGTTTAAGACCAAGTTAAGGGTGTCTCATGCCAAGTCAAGCTCCACAAAGTGAAGAAAGTAGAAAACCATACAAAACAAGCAAGCAAGCAAGCAAATAAAAACACCAAGAAACAAAACATGTTGTGGCAGGAGATTAACTGCTATATTTTAATATTGAAGTCTACTTCTTTAGACTTCCCAGATACTGCCAGGAAGTGAAATTGGCTCACAAAAGCCATTATTGAATGCAGTGGTGCCTCGCTTAACGAGCGCACCGTACAACGACGAAATCGCATAGCGATCCCTTTTTTGGGATCGCTAATGCGATCGTTCAACGTCGTTTAGATAGGGCGAAACTCGCTTTGCGAAGATCAGCAAGTGTTTCGCTTACCGATCTTCGCAAAACGAAGCCCCGACGATCAGCTGTTAGGCGGACAAAATGGCCGCCGGAAGCCCCGAAATGGCTGCGCTCAGCGTTTTTGCGCCCTCCCCTCACTTAACAAGGGTGCGAAAATGGCTGCCGGCCATAGGAAGCATCGCTGAACTGTGAGTTTTCGGCCCATTTGGAATGCATTAAACGATGTTTAATGCGTTCCAGTGGGGTTTTTTGATCCGTTCAGCGATGTTTCGCTATAGCGAAGGTTAATCCGGAACGGATTAACCTCGCTATGCGAGGCACCACTGTATTAGTAGGCATGTTTCTTCTCTAATTGGTTCTTATGCTTTAAAAAAGCTGACTGACTGGTTTAGTGATTTAGGTATCTGCCTGCGGAGCCAGGAGTTGAGAGTTTGATCCTCCACTGTCTCTCCTAGGGGAAGAGAGCCTGTGTGGCCTTGGGCAAGCTGCACAGTCGCAGAATGGCCTTTCCTCCAGTCAATACTTAATTTCTTCCTTTTTCACTTATCTTTTGCAACCTTTCCATCCTGAAGAATCTGCCTATTGTTTATTGTTGTATATTGTTTTATATTTTTAATTTTGGTACAGTGGTGCCTCATTTACGAATGCTCCTCATGACAACGAATCCTCTTAACGATGATCTTTTTGCAATCGCAATTGCGATCGCAAAACGAAGGTCTAAATGGGGGAATTTCACTTTGCGATGATCGGTTCCCTGCTTCGGGAATCAATTCTTCGCAAAACAACATTTTTCTAACAGCTGATCAGCGGTTTCAAAATGGCCGCTGGGTAATTAAAATGGCTTCCCGCTGTGTTTAGGGATGGATTCCTCGCTATACAGGCAACTAAAATGGCCGCTGTATGGACAATCTTCTCTGGATGGTGAGTTTTTACCCCATTGGAATGCATTGAATGGGTTTCAATGCGTTTCAATGGTTTTTTTTTTTGCTTTACAGTGGGGTCTCGACTTACGAACAACCCGACTTGCGAACAATTCAAGTTACAAACCTGCCCTATAGGGAAAGTAAGGACTCGACATGCGAACTTCCCTCGAGTTACGAACAGGGAAAAAAGTCCCCCCTCCCTCCCCTTAGAGGCTTCTGGAGGGGGGAAAAGGGTCAGAAACTTAAAAATAAATACTGTACTGTTAAATAAAGTCACTTACCAGGCCTTGGTAGCCCCCAAACCACAGGAAAAAGAGCAGGAAAGAGCTAAAAGCCGACACCCAGAAAGAGCCTGGCAGCCATTTTGTGGTTTTCCCCACTCCTCTCCCCGGCTAACAGCTGATCGGCTGGCTCTGAGCAGGCTTCTGGAGGCTTGCTCAGCACCTAAAAAGCCTGCCTGAGTGCCTTTGTGCTGAAAAAATCAGCACAACATGCTTTAAAACATTATTTCAAATTGGCTTCGTTTTTAAAAAAAAAAGAGTTCTAAAGTGCTGCCTTTAGTGTTCCCTGCCTTCCCTGAACCTAAGGGGAAAAAAGAAAGAAAATATCCCCCTCTAGTGGCAGAAGGCAGAATAGCAGCTTCCCATTAGTTTCTATGGACAGAAAAGAGCAGATACGGATTAAATGGTTTTCAATGCATTCCTATGGGAAATGCAGATTCGACTTAAGAACTTTTCGACTTGAGAACCACCTTCCAATACGGATTAAGTTCTTAAGTCGAGACCCCACTGTACGATGTTTTCGCTTAATGGCGATTATCCTGGAACAGATTATCATGGTTAAGCGAGGCACCACTGTATATGTATATGTTATTCTTTATATTGTCTGGAAGCCGCCTAGAGTGGTTGCAACAACCAGATAGGCAGGGTAGAAATGAATGAATGAATGAATGAATGAATGAATGAATGAATGAATGAATGAATGAATGAATGAAAGAATGAATGCCTCCAGAAGAAGAAAATGCTAAACTATTTCTGAGTATTCTCTACCCAGAAAACCTTGGAAAGAGTTGACATAAGTCAGAATTGACTTGCTGGTACATGATGATAATGCTTAAAAATGCCATCTAGTGACATCAGACAGAACAAAGTTTAGCTAGAAAGAATGAGGAAAAAGCTGCATAAGTGTGGAGACATACCTTTTACTGGACCACTAAATATCAAACAAATTGCAAGCTTTTGTGAAGAGATTCCACTTCAGCAGGCTAAGCACCACCACTTCATGGATAGTGCAGAAAAATTGTAGATAAGTGTCCAAAAAATTAGATGTCTGTCAGAGGTGATCTCAAACTCAGGTTTCAAAAGTCCTCTGGGTATTGCGGTCTGAAGCATCATTCGTTGCAGCTTAGTTAGAATTGTTACGCTCTTAAGACCAAAAGGTTTGCCAGTTGCCCCCCACCCCATAAACATTCACATTGCATTTAGCTATTTGTCGATTTTCAGTGGTAGGTCCATGGAAGACTACAGAGAATTGACAGGACTCTAACTTCAGAGTGAACAACTGAATCTTCACAGCATAACTTTATCATACTTCATCTTGTGGGCATTAAGATCTTAATACCTTTTGAACTGTGATTCAGAATTTCACCGAACCAACAAAGCAAACATCAGTAAAAAGATCAGCAATCTTCATCCAAAACTGACACTGAAATATGTAATATACCTGTTCAGAAATGAAAATTTAAAAGTCCAGTATGTCAGCAAACATCCACCATGTGATCTCTGTAGCATTGCTCTGTCAGTGGCCAGACTGAGGACAGGTGATCTGGTGCTCCGCAGAAGTTTAGATTCTTTTAAATAAGTCAATTTTTAAACCATTTGTAACTTAAATTCAGCATGTCCCCTTACTCAGACCCATCTCTCATACATTGCCAGATGTCAGATCAATCTGATGAGCTGCTTACTGAGTGAAAGCTCTAGGGCCCATCCCACCTCCAGTTTCTGGTTATAATGGTGAGATATGATTCACCTGATTCATCCTGATTCTAGGGCTATCACTGTGAATATATATTACATTTACATAATTATATATGGTTTTCATTATTCATTAAATGTGAAATGAAGGTTTTCCATGAGAAAGTGGATATTGCCAAGAAATACTTTAATGCTGTAGTCCTAAATATGTCTCCTGAAAGGTAAAGTTCAGCTTACTTCCAGAAAAACTGGTCATAGTATGCAATAAAGTTCAGTGATAAGAGGATAAGTAAATGTATTTCTGTGTTTTACAAACAAGCTATTCATGTGTACAGTTAGCTGCTCCCACTTTGTGAAATACTGTAATTTGCATTTTGCTGTTAGTGTAGTGATGTTATGGTTTTGGTGAGTTGCTATCTTGTATTGCCTCTGTATATTTCTGAAATACCATAATTCTGTTTGCAACTGATTACTTGTTACATATTTGTCAAATCTTTTTTAGGGAAATTCGTAATGTATTGGTAGCACAAGCTCATGAAAGAAAAGTTAGTTTACATTTAAATGGATGCTTTGCAGCTGAACATCTAGTATTTTCCTGCTATTTTGTCCTAAAACAAGCCATGGGAAATTCTAAATGGCTAGATTTATAAACTGTTACAAATAATTTTGTTGTAATGTATATGCTAAGCAGTGGGATACATACATAGTATAAAATGGTACTGAAGGGACAGTAATATTGTAACCAGTGGTACAGGTAATGTAATTTTGGAGGTCTAGCACAAATGCTCCAAATTTCTCAATATTTCGGTTGTAGATGCTTTGCTTATCCATCTCATCTTGCCTTGACTTTGACTGCCAGTCTTCATAATGGTAAATGTTCAGAATGTTCAGGAAATGCACAGAAAGAGTGATGTGAAACTGGTTCAAGCTGTGATTAAAATTCCACAAATAATCAGCCTAATCAAGTTTTAGTCGTAATGACAACTCCTTGACTATTTTAAAACATGATGACTGTAGTCCTGTGGCTTGGTGCATTTGGAAAATAAGAGCTTTACAATGTTTCAGGCAGGATTTGATTTTTAAATCATTTGGTAAGTATTTTATTAATTTAGATGTTTACATTTAATTTGGATTTTTTAAAATGTAAATTGGATTTTTTATTAATGAAATTCTTATTGACTAGTGATTTAAGTCATGATTTAAATCATGACTTAAATCACCTTGCTTTGTTTAGCTTATTAATTTGATATTTTTGGAGGGTGGAGTCTGTGTGAGTCTGTGTGGATGTAATTATGAAAAGCTAAAAGTATTATCTACTTTTTAATTTTTTCTCTTTGGGATGATTCAGGGAAGATCCTCTGGGAAGATCTCTGTTTATCTTCCTGCTGTACTGGCAGTACAATCACTTTGTACAAGTTGAAGGAGTTCCGGTGACTCGCTGTGTTGCATTTGTCATAAGCCAAATTGATCTCTGTACTTTTCTTAGTATCTTTTTTCGTTCTTAAATACATACCTTGAGAGCCTTTCCTGCACTTTTTCATTTCACAGCCCTTTCATGAACTCCTGGTCTGTCTCTCTTAACCTCTAGCTACAGGCTTCTTTGCACCTAAGCCTCAGGACTGTCCACATGTGTGCCTTTCTCTTGCGTTCCGAGTCCTGTCTTCTTTGGTAAAACCAGAAGGTAAATCTGCTTCCTTAGCAGTGTACAGTGGTGCCCTAAGCATACCTCTCTATGTGGAACTACTTGGAGCATGCATTGCAGATTTCCCCCAGAATCCTGATGGCTGGAGGCCTTTTGGTTTTATTTAATGAGAATTTCATCTCTCATTAATCTGCATTGGAAGAGACCGTTTTCTCTCTATTGACTTAGGAAAGTTGTCTGTGGTGAATTTCAAAACTTGTGAATTTATTCATGTGCAACACATATATACCAAAACAACACACAACAAAGTTGAACCAATTAAAATTCTCGGAACAATGACACTGATATTGCATTTGTTAATACTATAAAATATTTTGGAGTAACCTTAGCAAAATGCTAGTACTATCAAGGAAATAAAAATCAACAGTAGATGAATTACTGTGTTTTCTTGAAAATAAGACAGGGTCTTATATTAATTTTTGCTCCAAAAAACGCATTAGGGCTTATTTTCAGGGGATGTTTTGTTTTATTTTTTCCTGTACAACAATGTACATTCATTCATATACAGTGATGTCACCTTCTTCTGGATGCTGCACAATGGTGGAGAGCAGGGTTTCACTTAACTGGGGCTTATTTTGGGGGTAGGGCTTATATTACAAGCATCCTGAAAAATCGCAGTAGGGCTTATTTTCAGGTTAGAGCTTATTTTTGGGGAAACAGGGTAATCATATTTGTGAAGTTTATGATAATCAGCAGAAGTTGGTCTCAGATCCGACTCAGTCATGACCCTTTTTCTGCGTTTGGTTCCAATAATTTCTCCTTTTTTTAATGAGTGCACGTTTTAGGGGTTGAACTCACATTTTAGCTGTGTAACATCATCTGAAATGTACAAATACTACAAATACTTGGTCACATGTCAACAACGTTTCAGCACATGTGATGTAATTTATGGTTTTCAGTAGTGTTCTCGTACATCATGATCTGCTCTACACCAGTGGTTCTTAACCTTGGGTTACTCAGGTGTTTTTGGACTGCAACTCCCAGAAGCCTTTACCACCAGCTGTGCTGGCTGGGGTTTCTGGGAGTTGCAGTTCAAAAACACCTGAGTAACCAAGGTTAAGAACCACTGCTCTACACCACCTCCTCTGTTCATGAGTAATTTCTTCATTTGATTGCCATCCACACTAATAGTTTTCCCCCCTCAAAGTTTCTCAGAAACAGAATCAAGAACATCCCTTATGCTAGATGTCACAAGAAGGACCACGGATTAAGAGTATAACTGTTTATTTCATTTTTGTAAGATATATTGAAAAATTTCAAAAAAAATTCTCCTTGGCTGAGATTACAAGGACTGCTGTGCATTTTTTCCCCTTGGGTGTTTTGCAACAAATTCACTGAAGTATTCTTTTGCAAAAATCTTATGTTTTACACAGAAGACCTTGTACTTTCCACAAAATACAAAGTTTTTTTGTCAAATTTTGTGCAAAATGGAAGTTTTTGTTCAAAACTTTTCCTAATTAATAAATGTAGTTTTTATCACTCTCATAGAGGAGTGCAAAATCTTGCAGCATTTGATGGAGTATCTGAATGTGTCAAAATACTTTTTTTGAGGTTGATAAAACTTGTGCATATTTTTTTATATCCTTGCAATACTTCATAATATAGGTCACATCAGGAAGTACTCCATTCAGTGGCTTCTCCTACTATGGTGGTAATGGGGAGTCATAGACTCAAAGAAGCTCTAGACTTAATTTTTTTTCTCAGCTACGTAGAAGTGCAGAACTATAATGATGATCCTCAGCCATTCTTGTCTTGCAGTATTCCATTTCACAATTGCTGTTTTCATCTGGCACTTGCTAACATGCAGTTGTAGCCTCAGTGCTGGATCCTCTTTCTAATCCCATCACAGCACCAGGACCTGCATTTTAATACTTTCTGCATAGCAGATATAATCTGTTCTGGCTTCTCTGGCAACCTGAATTTTGCAAGTGCCCTCTTAGTTAGTACATATTGCTTGTGTTATTATCATCAAAACACCTATTCAAGTATCCAGAAAAGGGTGAACCTAAATGCATGGGGAAGGAGAAGGTTATAGCCACCCCTGTGTTTCTTTTCTCTATAGGGAGAAGGCCTGTCTGAAGATAAAATGTCTCCTAACAGGGAGGTATGTCTTATCTTCAGAGTGTCCTTCATGTGGAAATGGTAACAAACAGGGATGTATGGGTAGAATTCTGTCTCTGCTAACCCATTCAGATGAACTTATTTCTAGATATTTGAAGGAGCGTATTCATTTCACAATGGCTGCACAGATGCCTATGGAAAACCAAAGGACTTGCTTGTTTTCTGTAAGCATCTGCCCATAGGCATTAACACTTGCCTGCCTATGTTCTTTTTAATTATTATTCAGATCAGAGCTTGAAAGAAGGACTTTTTGTGATTAAAAGTTCAAGAATTCTCCAGCCATCATGAACAGTGGCCATGATAGCAGAGTGATTCTGGGAATTAGAATTTTTCAAAGAAGACAAAAAAAGAGAGAGAACATTTCAAGCTTTTCTTCAGACTTTGATTGCATCTGATACCAGACACAGAAAAAAATAGCAATCTCTATCAAGTTTGGTCCACTTTAAAAGCTGTTGCAGTTGGACACAGAAGTCACCTTCATGGTTTCATGATGTGCTGTGTGAAGTACTTCCTTTTGTCTGCAAACTGTTATTTACGTAATTGTTGTTGCTTTTAGTTTTGTTTCATTTTGGGGTTTTGGTTGAGTGAAACAAACACTGCTAAAACAAAGATGGGAAACCTCCGCCAGCTTTGGCCTTGCTTTGCAAGCGGCCTGTAATCCATTAAATTGCCTGTTTTATCCAAATTAAGGATTGTTCTGTAAAACAAGTCCACACACAGGTAGAATTAAATGCAGTGAACATTGAGTAGAATAAAAAAGACTGCTTCCCACCAGAAGGATCGCAAAGAAAAGGCCAACCTCCTGGCCACAGTTAGGATACCACCAGTGAAAAGGTTCCGTCTCTCATCTCTGCTAATGATAGCTCTAAGTGGGCAGGGAACAGGGGACACAGACCTTCAGATATTAGTTTCAGGCTATTTAGAACTTTGCCTTTAATGAGCAATATCTTGAAATGGGAAAGAGTGGACATAAAAGCAGTCCAGAGTAATATGGTTAGAAAAGTGAGCACCAGCAGTTATTTCGACGATAGCACTACTGTTTTCCTCCTTGTGTAGAAATTAGTGATTCCATGTGATTGTGATGTGCACATTTTTACAGAGGTGGAGATGAAGTAGTGCTACATCTGGCTTCTCACACTACAGTGGAGCCTCAACTTACAGACGGCTCAACTTACAGACTTTTCGAGTTACAGACTTGTCTGGCTGCAAAATTTATGTTCGACTTGCAGCCGGAGAATCGACCTACAGACCAGAAAAAAATCCAAAATGGAACAAAAATGGAACAAAAACGGCCGGTTACGGATTAATCGGTTTTCAATGCATTGTAGGTCAATGGAGACTCGACCTACAGACTTTTCGACCTGCAGCCACCGTTCCAATACAGATTAATTCCATAAGTAGAGGGTCCACTGTAGAATGCTTTAACTGCCTGGGTGAACAAAAATAGAACTCATGGTAATGCTACACTACTTTTCTCTGTTTCATCCTCCCTACCATATTTAAATTATATATTTCCCCTCCAGGATAAAGAAAATGTGGATGCTGTTTCAGTAGGAGCCATTCTTTCAGACTACCAACGAGTTCGCGTGGAAAATGTGTAAGTAAAATCATTTTCTGTTTGTAGCACTAAAGAAGGAAGTCCTGGCAACACTTGTTACTGATTTGATGACTGTGGGCTGCAGCCTTTAACCATGATTTAACTTTAATTGAACAATACACATTTCAACCATGTTAGCATAGTGTAGAATACAATAGATGCCCTACACAGATTTAATTAGATATGCTATTCCTGCAGAGTTCAAGCATTGTATTTTTTCTCTGTGTGTGCATTTATCTCCATCTAGATCCTTGATAGCTTTTTGTGTTATCTTTCATGCAAGGATTCTATGCTGCATGTTTCCTTATTTACTTTCACTAGCCACTATCCAATTTCAGAAGCTGCCCTGGAGATCTGACAAAATGCTGTTTGTGTATGGGTTCTTTTAAGGAGAAAGGTGGGGTAAAAGTGAATGAATGAATGATTAAATGACCAGCACCTGTCAGACCACCATGGCAGCTTCTGCATTTGAAGTTCCACAAACATAAATATTGAACAGAACAAAATCCTTGTATGTGTTTGAAATGAGTTGATGCTTTGGCTGCATTCCTGGTGAATAAATAAACGTAACTCACAAGTAGTAGCACTCACTGCATCAAGGTGGAAATGTTGCCTATAAAGTACCTCCGCAGATGTGTTGTGCAGTGGATCAAAATGGGAATCATATGACTTATCACACAATCAAATTGTGCAGTCCTTGTTGCCTGAGTGGAATGTGTGGTGCATTTACGCAGGTGTAAAGTAGCAGACTGGATAGCTTTAGGAATTCGCTATCTGGCTGTGGAGCCAGAGTTTGGGAATTTGATTTGCCTCTGGGGAGAAGAGCCAGCCCTTGGAAGAAAGGAATGCTAAACTACTTCTGTGTACTTTTTACCTAGAAAACCCTGAAAAAATTCAGCATAAGTCAGAATTGATTTGATGGCATATTGTTATCATTATTAAAATTCTGCTGCACTGAGATAAGCATGATTCCAGCCTGTATATGATATGTTAGGATTACTAGTAATGTTAGGTTTTTACTATGATAGTAGTACTTAAGGTGTCTTGTGGGAAAAACACTAAATAAATTTATTTACTTAATAAGGAGTTCCACCTAACTGAGCTGGTCTTATTTGCACTTCTCATTGTGACCTATTGCTTGTAGTGCAATATGGGTACAAAAAGAGAATTTTTGGCAGCATACTTTCAGTGAGCTATTTTAAACTTCTGGAAACATTTCACAGTTTAAACATTTTGGTTTTATTCACTGTGGGATGTGTGAGATGCATTTTCTCTGTGATTTACATAACCATTTCCAAATAGAGCAGACTCTTTCAAGAGTTGCAGCCACCCTAGCTAGTTATTTTATAATATTTTAAGCTCCTCCTTTTCCTAGAAGAGCCTTTAGGTGTTTTCAGGTGAAGAAGGAGTGATTTAATCCTGCACTGTTCATTGTTGCCTGCTTTTATCATATTACTTGTAGCTTTGAAATCGCAGTCCAGTATATGCTCCCATGCCCTACTGAAATCAGTGATGCTTAAATCTTGAACTTTCCAAGGAGGTGTCCACAAGTTTTGTCAGTGTACTTGTGCCCTTTGTATGTCTTTATTTGTATTGTAGGTCCCAGTGCAGAACAAAAAACTTCATTTCATGTTTGGTGGCTTAACAAATTATTTTAGTAATGGAAGGTAAAGGTAAAGGTTCCCCTTGACATTTAGTCCAGCCGTGTCCGACTCTAGGGCGCGGTGCTCATCCTCGTTTCCAAGCCACTGAGCCAGCGTTTGTCCGAAGACAGTTTCTGTGGTCATGTGGCTAGCATGACCAGATACAGAATGCCATTATCTTCCCACCGTGGTGGTACCTATTTATCTACCCGCATTTACATGCTTTCGAACTGCTAGGTTGGCAGGAGCTGGGACAAGTGACAGGAGCTCACTCTGTCACGTGGATTCGATCTTATGACTGCTGGTCTTCTGACCTTGCAGCACAGAGGCTTCTGCGGTTGAAACCACAGTATCACCATGTCCCTATTTAGAGATGATACTACAACAATAAACATGCTCTTAGCTGGTGGTTATTTAATTTTTTAAATTATTCTTATTTTATAATACTTTTGGAAAAATTCAGATAACCTTAGATAAAAACGCTGGTTAAAGTACCACTAAGAGAAACTGAAATTACACTTAATGTTCAGGTAGCAGGATGGGTTTCAAAATCAGCACCAGGCAAACATAGCTCCATATATCTAAAGTGCCATAATTTAGGAGTCACCACAGAAAAAGCTCTCTTCGGTAGGCATCTACTTAATTTCAGTGGGATTGATGTTCAGATTAACTTGGGACAGGTGATGCTTTAGGTGTCTCATTGTCAGACTGTGATGCAAAGTTCTCCAGAGAGATTCGTTGCACAAGCATAGGGTTGACTTTCAGAAGAATTTTCATATTAGGATGATTAGGAAAAGTGATACTGGCATATATTTTTATTTTAAATATATACTTGCTTACAAGATAATTTAAATTTTTCCTCATGAGTTACGTTCCTTGAAATAGGAAATTAAATCAAATCTAAAATCTCCCAAATGTGGGATTTAAATATTTTGTTCATTTAAATAAAATATGTTTATAACATTTTTAATATGTAAAAGACCAAGCAAAGCTAAATTATCACTAAGGCTGCAATCTATTTATTCTCTTGCCCATAGATTCCATTGAACTTACTACCAAGGATGGTTTCAGGTATAGAACTTCACAATGAGTGAAAGTAAGGCATTGAATTATTAAGAGTAGTGGAAGGCTCTCAATGGAACATACCACTGACTGGTGTAGCTATTAAGAGAAATGTATTTGTCATTCATGGTTTCCTGAAAGCTCAGTGACCCAAAGATGATGTTGGATTTTACATTAAATGTATTAGGTGGGGATAACTGTGGAAGCTCATTTTTAAAATATATTGGCTGAAAACCTCTTGGCTCCTAAACAGAATGATGTCATCATTTAGCAACAAGAATATTTAATGTAAACTAATGTAAAGCTTCCCATTCGCCCACCATTCAGGTTCTGAGACTCCCTAGGGTTCTCTTTTGGCCAGGGGAAGCCTTTGGGAGCCTTGGGAGGTGGAGGGAGCTTTAATAGCCAAAAATCATCACCAGGATGTGGACCACCACTGGACTGCTGTCATCTGGTTTATGCAGTGTCAATTTATGCCAGCAGGTTTTCAGCCATTGAAACAGCGTCTTAGTCATTTTTACAGATAGCATTTCAATGTCGGTGTTTTGAAGGACTGATATAAGTTTTTTCCCCCACTAAGTTGTCTTCCTCTCACCTTCTTTTTTGAAACTCTGGTGTGTGATTTTGAGACATATTTCTTAAGCCTATTGTGCTGTGGGCTAATCACAGAATTGTTTTTGTGTCAGAATAGGCTCTTTAGCTAGTTTATTTGTAGACTTCTGTCCTTAACTTTGCAGAGGATAGACTTGAAACTTCCTGTTCCTTTTATTTCAGTGTTCATTTGGCACTAAATAATGGGAGAGGTGTTGCCACAGATTTACAATGGATGAAACAAAAAACTGAACTCTTAGGGAAATGCATCTTCCCAAGCAAAGGGAAGAGAAGATGGTAATACAGTGGTGCCTCGCTTAACGAACACCTCGGTTAACGACGAATCCGCATAGTGACGGATTTTTTGCGATCGCAAAAGCGATTGCATTGCAATGTTTTTAATGGTAAAACATCGCTTTGCAGTGATCGGTAAGCTGTTTCGCTTACCGATTTTGCATAGCGATGTTTTAAAAACAGCTGATCGGCGGGTCGAAAATGGCCGCCGGAAAAAATGGCCACCTGCACTGTTTTCGCGTCTATTCCTCACATACTGGGCAGTGAAAATGGTGGCCGTATGGAGGATTTTCGCATAACTGTGAGTTTTAAGCCCATAGGAACGCATTAAACGGGGTTTAATGCATTCCTGTGGGCTTTTTCTTTTCACATAGCGACGAATCCAGATAGCGACAATTTTTCCGGAATGGATTATCATCACTATGCGGGGCACCACTGTATATTCCCTCCGTTCTATAAACCTTTGTCTTTAACAATATAGCCTACCCATTCCTGTGGAGTATTGCAATGAATTGTCTAAATATACATACAAGTTACAGCTCAGCAAATATGGCTGGGTACAGTAATCCCAAGTGGTGTTTAGTGTTCTATTGATATTTTAAGGACTTGTATAACAAAATTTAAAATACTGATGTTAATGCTTGGAAATTTTTTCCATTACTTTGCAAACTCATCTCATGCAACTAGTATTCTTCTTACACTACTGACACTTTCTTGTATGTGACAATTTTTGACATTTTGGTCATATATAGCCCTAAAGGGACACACTGATTTATTTGTTCTCTGTTAAAATAGCTAGCAATAAGTTGGATGACTTAGTAAGTTTTCTTGTATCTATTTGGCTAGTCTTTTTTATGTGGAAACAATATAGTAGTAATATCTGGGCAAATACTAGGCAAAAACTGTTCACAAATAGCGCCTTGGTATATAGAAGTCACTTTGTTGTTTTGTGCGGTGCCCTTCCAGTTGTATACAACTTATATGTGTTTAGAAAATGTACAGATTGTACAAGTTGATGCTAAAGTGGTGTAAATAGAAGTGAAAATGTATTGTAAGATAAGATCTCTGATATAAGATAGGTCCTCTGAATGTCCCTTGAGCCAACAATATGCCTATTGAAGCTGCTAAATACTAAGTGCTAATGTGACCAGTAAGCATTTACAGTACATGTTGCAACTTTAAATATTCAATACAGACTATTTAGATATGTCTTCTTTTAATCCTGCTGGCATGTACTTGGATGGATAATCCTGGTTTGATTTGGATAAAGATTATGTTATCTGTGTCTAGAATATAATAACAGTCCATTCTTTCCTTGTTCAAATAGGTGCAAGAGACTTGCCCTGCAGCCTTTAGCTTACCTTTGGCGCCAGGATCAAGAAACTTTGCTTAAAGGAATGATATCATCAAACGTCCAAGCTATAATCATAAAAGTAGCAGCTTTTGGTAAGAAACCAAACTTCGTTAAGAAGAATATATAATATATATAAATATTATTGCCATGGGAATAATATTTAAGATGTACCGAATTAGAGACAATTGTACCAGCTAGAAGGAAGTATGCCGTATAAATATGAGAAATTTCAGTTATGTGACTAAATGTCTAAACAATTAATGGAACTTGTCAACGATGAGTATTTTTCACTCTAGAGATTGAAAGAAGTGAAAGAAACATTTTCATGACCATCATTAAATTTGCTCAGTAAAGGTTTGTACACAGTGCAGTTGTTTATAGTTCAATCATAGATGAGTGACACAAATGGGCTTCTAGATGTTAAACTATCATTGCCATAAAATATAATCAGTTCTGATGAAAGTGTTTAAGTAAAAACTTTAATTAGTTTTATATTTACTGTAGTGAAATGGAGGGGCTTTCTAAAGGAACCCACAACCTTCATTTTGTGAGACCTGGGCAGGATTATTTATGATAGGACCTTTTGGAGGCTATTAATTCATAGAATTGCCATTAAGTTGGCAGCAATTTGATGGCATATAACCACAACAGTAACATTATTAACAGCAAGAAATATGTAACTTTGCAATAAACAGAACAGACCTGCAACTGCAGTAATTTGTGACAGAACAGAAGCCCAATCCTGATTTTCACCACAGGTTCTTTTTTTCCTTTTCTACATCTTCTGTCTTCCACCTTCCATTTTACTTGCTTCCTATCAGATTGCATTCAGGGGTTGTATCCCATTTTATCATCAAGAACAGCTGTCCATAAGCATAAGTTAGAGAGGATACATTTTTAGTCTGAATGTCTGTAGAGCAGCTTGTCCTCTCTTCATAATGGCTGAAATTCTGTAGTTAAGTTGTATCTAGAATAGGCCTATTGAATCATCGGAACTTACACAGGAGTTGGTTGTTGTGGGATTTTTTGGGCTCTTTGGCTGTATTCTGAAGGTTCTTCCTGACGTTTTGCCAGTCTCTGTGGCCGGCATCTTCAGAGGACTGGAGTAGGAACTCTGTCCATGCTCTGTTGGTGTTTGTTGGATAGTATTTATAGCTGTGGGAACGCTTTTGTCTTTTTTTAGTACAGTGGGGTCTCTACTTAAGAACGTCCCTACTTAAGAACAATCCAACTTAAGAACAGCTCCATTTGCTAAATTTTGCTTCTACTTGAGAACAGAAATCCAAGATAAGAACAGGAAAAAAAAAACCTTTCCTGCTCTTTTTTTAACCTTAGGTCATCTTAGGTTAAAAAAAATTCTCCCCCTAGTGGTAGAGTACGTATTAACCAGCTTTGCATTAGTTCCTATGGGAACTAATGCTTCAATGTACGAACGCACCTCTACATAACAAAAAAACAGCCAGAACGGATTAATTGGTTTTCAGTCCATTCCTATGGGAAATTTTGCTTCAACTTAAGAACGTTTCAACTTAAGAACACCATTCCAGAATGGATTAAGTTCTTAAGTAGAGGTTCTACTGCAGTTTCTATGGACGGAAAAGAGCAGATACGGATTAAATGGTTTTCAATGCATTCCTATGGGAAATGCAGATTCAACATAAGAACTTTTCAACTTGAGAACCACCTTCCAATATGGATTAAGTTCTTAAGTAGAGACCCCACTGTAGATAGGGTGATCAGCATGTTTTTGTTGTGATAAGGGAGTGGTGGGGGGAGAGATAATCTGTTACTGAGATTGATGGGTGTCGTTAGCTGGTCTTTTTTTGTGCAATGATCCCTGGCCTTTGTGGCTGGGTAGAGTTCGTTGACCTTTAGCAGGTTGTATTTTTCAGAATGGGGCTCCAGGCCGTGTTTAGTTCTTCTTTCCTGTTGAAGTTTTGTTTATGTTTATGGATTTCAATGGCTTCCCTGTGCAGTCTAACATACATATTGCTGGTGTTGTCCAGTACTTCCATAAAATACAGATATGGAGGCAGTGACAGATTTTACTTTCTTGGGCTCCATGATCACTGCAGACGGAGACAGCAGCCCCGAAATTAAAAGACGCCTGCTTCTTGGGAGGAAAGCGATGACAAACACCAACAGAGCATGGACAGAGTTCCTACTCCAGTCCTCTGAAGATGCCAGCCACAGACACTGGCGAAACATCAGGAAGAACAACCTTCAGAACATGGCCAAAGAGCCCAAAAACCCACAACAACCATTAGATCCCGGCCGTGAAAACCTTCACGAATACATTACACAGCAGTTGATTCATCAGATCCTCACTGATTTGGTGGGCCTACTCTGGTTGTGACTCAGTAATGGATTAAGCCAATGTGTATCAGCACCATTCAGGTTCAGCTACATCCTCTTCTGGAAGAGCACAAACATGCAGCAAACAGATCTATTGTAGTACTGCAGTGCATAATTAGTCAGCCATGCATGATGGTTTGGTTACAACTGCTTTTTCTGAAGATGAGCAAAAAAATTGGAATGCTACTTGCAAATAACTCATTGTAGTACTGTACCAAGCAATTTACTGATCAAGTTTCACATGCAGTACATACCAGTCTAAATCCACTTGTTTGTTCCATCTAGAGTAAATTCACTGAATTAGTTACTGAATGATAAATTGACTTTTGTGTAAATCACATTGATCCAATAAATCTACTGTAGATGGGACTAATAATTGGGAATGTTAGGTCTATTTTTCCAAATATATTCAGAAGAGTATGATTTCACCACAGAGTTCAGAATCAACACAGTTTTATTTTCAGTGGCCATGCTGTGATTTTAACATTGAACTGACCTATTATGGAAGATGGTTTGACCGGTCACAGAGATATGTCCTACACATTATTGAAGTCAGGTTTTATTGAATGGTGTGTGAGTTCTCTAACTACACAAACTGATGAGAAACATATTAATAGGTCAATACATCATTTTAGAATTACAACCCTCTGAGCTGTATTTCACATAAAAGTATTAGATGAGGTTTTAGGTGTAAAATTTGATAAAAGGACCTTTTTCCTTTTGGGGTCAGTAGAGGTTTGTGGCCCATTAGACCAAAGAATGACCAGCATAATAGGAAAGAATCTGTTCTACATGGGTGGATAAAATATATATTTCTGATAAATTGTGTTGTATAATCTTGGCATGAATCAAGTCTCATCATGTTCTATGAGGTGAACCATTGCTGTTGAGCATTTAATGCTTTCTTCTTCATATTCTTTTAAAATAGGAGTTCATGTCTTGAGGGTACCATTGGTAAGAGCTAACAGTGGAACTTCAGCTTCACTATTATATATAAAATATATTATGTTGGAATTTGAGTATCTATTAGAAGAAGTAATAAAATATTAATTCTTCCTTGGCTGTGATGCTTTGCCAGAATCATTTTATTTTTACAACACTTCTGGTGTGAACTGTAAAATGAGAACATTCTACATTCATTCTGTGCATTTGTAATGTTTATACAAAGGAGGAGAAATTATTAGAAAAAATCTGTCTTCGATCACAAATTACAGCAGATATTTTTAGATGGCAGGATTTGATGCTTCTTCTTTTTTAAAGTACCTATGTCTTGCAGCATGCTTCTTGGCTTTAGTTAAATCTAGTATTTTTGAAGTGGCAAGGCAGTATCTGTCGCTTAGATTCCAGGAACTTAAAAGACTAATTTATAGTGTGAATACCACAAAGCAAAAGCATTGTAAATTATTGGTATATGCATAGAATATCTGTTGAAACCAACATTCATACTGTTTGTTATTTGTGACAATAGTGTTACTGCCAGCTTGCTAATTAATTACTGATGCCTACCCAATATATAAACTGTGGTTTTTCTTCACTCTTTGTGAACCTATGGAACCAAACGATTTTAAAATACTATACAAATACAAATATATTAAAACCAATTAAAATTAAAAAACCACAAAAATGTCCACAAAAGTTCACATGGAGATGGTTAGTCTTTAAGGTGCCACAACATTTTTTGGTTTCTATTCCTTGTTTTTATTTTTATTTTTTCTGGATATGGATGCTCAACCTAACATGGCTGCTTTTTTGAAAGCTTCGTAATAGTTCAGTAGCTATACTATCTGGTCACCAAGATGCATTCTGTGGTAGCCTCTTTCATGCAGCTTGTTATACATGTGTTTTCCTTTGCAGGCAGCTTCAACCAGTAAAGAATGTGAGTGTGAGTATCCTCACACCACCATTTAAAACAATTATACAGAAAGTTGCTTTGCACCCTGTAGTGCAAGGGTGGGTATACTTATCCGGGGCTGAGGGCCATTTTGTCAATTTGCTGGCAGCCCAAGGGATAAACAGCAAAGGATGAGGTGCTAAGAAAAGAGGGACAAGCCAAAGAGGTTAATTTGCATATATGTTTTTAATTTTTTAAGAAGAGATTGCGAGAATGAATTTTTACTAACTCAAAAATTTTATTACCTTAAAAAATGGAAAAGGCTGCTTTAAACCTTCTAGTGACCAACATTATTAATTAAAATGTAAAGCAGTTCTATGACCCCCGTGGAAACAATGCAAAATTGCCCCCGTGATATGTAGAAGGCATAAAAGGGCTGGCTAAGAATTTTTTTTATTATTATTTGAAGTTTTGGGAAGGCGTGGAGTTCTAGGAAAGGCCGCAAGGATACCACTGGAGGCTGCATAGGGCTCATGTTGACTACTATAATGTAGGGCTTTGGTGCCAGTTTTGCTACATTTTGCTTCGCCAAGTTGTCTTAAGTTGATGTGGATAGGGAATGTGTGAACTCTCAGACTTCTGAAATTATCACACCTCTGTGATGCTGCTTGATTTTGCCTCTGTGGGTACTCTTCCTTTGATTTAAGACCTCCAGAGATGGCTTTTTCTGTTCAAAACACTATCTGTATGCTCTGCTGCAAGTAGGAGGAGACCCTTTTCTTGTGGCTTGGTTGTGTAATATTTTCTCCTAACAGAGATGAGACCAACTCCATCTCTCTTTCAGGTTTCTGATTGCTTAGAATTTAAAGTCAGGATATCACACTGTGTTTTTCTTATCTCTCTCTCTATATGGCAAGTCCCTAAAGAAATGGGAGTGCCTGACCACCTTATCTATCTCCTGAGAAACCTATATGTGGGACAGGAAGCAACAGTTAGAACTGGATATGGAACAACTGATTGGTTCAAAATTGGGAAAGGAGTACGACAAGGCTGTATATAGTCCCCCAGCTTATTTAACTTATATGCAGAATACATCATGCGGAAGGCTGGACTGGAGGAATCCCAAACTGGAATTAAGATTGCCGGAAGAAATATCAACAACCTCCAATATGCAGATGATACCACTCTGATGTCAGAAAGTGAGGAGAAATTAAAGAACCTTGTAATGAGGGTGAAAGAGGAGAGTGCAAAAAATGGCCTGAAACTCAACATCAAAAAAACTAAGATCATGGCCACTGGTCCCATCAGCTCGTGGGAAATAGAAGGGGAAGATATGGAGGCAGTGATAGATTTTATTCTCTTGGGCTCCATGATCACTGCAGATGGAGACAGCAGCCGTTAAATTAAAAGACGCCTGCTTCTTGGGAGGAAAGCGATGACAAACCTTGACAACATCTTAAGAAGCAGAGACATCACCTTGCCAACAAAAGTCCGAATAGTCAAAGCTATGGTTTTTCCTGTCGTGATGTATGGAAGTGAGAGCTGGACCATAAAGAAAGCAGACCGCCGAAGAATTGATGCCTTTGAATTGTGGTGCTGGAGGAGGCTCTTGAGAATCCCCTGGACTGCAAGGTGAACAAACCTATCAATTCTAAAGGAAATCAACCCTGAGTGTTCACTGGAAGGACAGATCCTGAAGCTGAGGCTCCAATACTTTGGCCATCTCATGAGAAGAGAAGACTCCTTTGAAAAGACCTTGATGTTAGGAAAGTGTGACAGCAAGAGGAGAAGGGGACGACAGAGAATGAGATGGCTGGATAGTGTCTGCGAAGCAACCAACATAAATTTGACACAACTACCGGAGGCAGTGGAAGATCGGAGGGCCTGGCATGCTCTGGTCCATGGGGTAACGAAGAGTCAGAAACGACGAAACGACTAAACTACGATATATTTTGTGATAGTATTTTAATGTTTATATTGTGCTTTGGGGTTATATGGCCATTTGGCTGTTATACTAAATTCTTCATCAGTTCAATTAAAGTGTAACTTATAATAATTGTAATGAAAAAGAAAATCTAGTACAAGAAACAAAACAAAGACTTGTCCCGACCCCGCTTCATGATGATCAGTTTGATTTTCATTGTGAGTTTGTTTTTTTAATGTCCTTGAGGATAGTGTTACAACTGAACTCAAATTGTTTAGTAGCAAATTATATTTCAATATATAAACCAAAACCCATTTAATTTTTTAAAAAATACACAGTTAATCAGGAATCTGTAAATCTTGAGTGATATAATAGGAAACGAAGGCAGAGGTGAAGTTGCTGGTGACCTATGTCATCCCTTAAGCAAGATAAACTTGCTTTTCTATCACAGCAGCTTAGAACAAGTTAGAATGGGCCTGATGGTACAAAGGAGCCCATTGTGGCACTTGAAGAGCAAATTCCATAAATAGTTGTAGATAGTAATTAGGTAGAAAATGGCTGCCTCTTTCTCTCTTTTTTCTTTCTTTCTTTTTTGGCTGCAGGTAGAAAGGAAGATCTTATCGGTCTAAATTTCTCACCTGCCTAGGGCAGGCATAATTAGATGTAAGCAAATTTAATGGAGCTTGTATGCTCTGAGGCCATTCTGCAATGCTCTAATAACTGTGTGCTTTATTAAAGTAGGTTTATGATATGACGGCTGTTTAACGTATCAAATGGCAAAGAAGTTAAGGTATGGGTTACCACTTTACCTTTTAGGTGAATAATCAAATCTGCTTTTAAGCTAAATTGCAGTAGATGTATTTGGAATACCATTTAAAAAGTCTGAGGGGTAATGTATTAGATGGCACATTGAGTAGATGTGAAAGGAATGAGCAAACTTCAGTGTGACATTCATCAACCTTGGCAAGCTCATACAACTTCCCATAGCTCTGTTTTCCATTAGTTTAATGACATCAGTAGGAAGGTGCAGGACTGTAGACAACACATAATTATATAAGTAAATACACATTAATTTTAGAACACTTTTCTGAATCTGCAGTTACAAATTAATATTTGGTGGTGGTGAGTTTTACTTCTTGGGAGGGCAATGTGTTTCTTCCAGGCTGCTGCTAGCTAGATATCCTGTAGAACGTCATCACAGCAAGGAAGATATTATCATAAGAGTGGTGCTTACTGCTGTGTTTGCAGTTGGTTCTGAGTAGCAGCCACAAGAGAGAGTGTGCACAGGTGGATATTGACTGCTTCCTGAACATTTATGTAGTTTTAATTCTTCAAAATGCCTTTGATGTCCTGTTAGGTAAGCCATCAGTGTTAGTTTGAGGCTTAGAGAACAGCTTGCCTAAGGACCTGAGTGTGTTCATAGTGAGATTCAAACTGGGGATATGACTCAGTGTCTCAACAGCTCTTCTACATCAGCAACTCACAGGGATAAAAAGCACTATTTTGTCATCATGGGTTTAGCACATGTATTTTTGCAGCGGCAAGACGGAAGAGACAGCACTAGAATGCAGAGGAACAAAAAGATCACAAGCCAGAAGATAAATCAACAGAGCAGGGGACAGTAGTAACTGATAATGTGTAACTTAGAAAGCAGAGAATGTGGGATCATTACTTGTGGCTTTGGCTAAACATGACAGCAGTCCTGAAAGTAAATGCCTGTAGTCTTCTCTTAAAGATGTATGGGGATGTATCTACTTACATGGATGGAGAGTTGAGACCGCTGCTTTAGAACACATAGCTTCTCCCAATTGGATCCCAACTTCCCCAGGTAGCAATTGTACTTTATATGCAGGGGGATCAGTTTCACAATTTATTGTGGATTAGAGATGAGCACAATAAGGAGAAGGCTAGAGCGTAGATGGAGGAAGAATCCGACGGATAATAACTGGATAGCCGTTAAGGTCGCAACTAACCTTTACCTGAATAAGGTGAAGGCTGCCAGTAGATCATTCTTCGCTAACCGGATAAGCGAAGCATCCAACCAGCAGGCGGAACTTTTCCGTATAGTGCGCGACCTATCCGGAGTTGGCCCGGGAGATCGGCCTCCCCCTAGTTTTTCACCGGACCAATTTGCGGCATTTTTTAAATCTAAAGTGGAGGCCATCCGCCGGGAGCTCTCTCCCTTTTTGAATACAGTGAATCGAGCTGAGATGTCCAGCGCTCCGTCTTGCCCGGTTATTTTTGATTCTTTTCAGCCAGTTACGCCTGATTCTGTGACCAGAGTGCTTGACCGCTGTCGGGCCACCACCTCCTCCTTGGACCCTTGCCCAGCCTGGCTAATCAAAGCAGCCAGGCCGAAAACAACTGAATGGGCCACAGCTATAATAAATGGGTCTTTCCTTGAGGGCAGATTCCCATCTGCCCTCAAGGAGACACTCATTAGGCCCATACGAAAGAAACCTAGTTTGGCGGCGGACGAAATTGGCAATTACAGGCCCGTCGCCAATATTTCTTTCATGAGCAAAGTGGTGGAGAGGGTGGTGGCAGACCAGCTTCAGGCACTCTTGGATGAAACAGATGCACTGGATCCGTTCCAGTCGGGCTTCAGGCCGCGCCACGGGACAGAGACGGCATTGGTCGCCCTGTATGATGACCTGCTGAGGGAGGCTGACAGGGGCAAAACGTCTCTGTTGGTCCTCCTCGATATTTCGGCGGCCTTTGATACCGTCGACCACGGTATCCTCCTGGGGAGGCTCTCCGAGCTGGGAATCGGTGGCCTGGCGTTAGCCTGGCTCCGCTCCTTCTTGGAGGACCGCCCCCAGAGAGTTCAGCTTGGGGAGAATGTCTCGGCCCCGTGGAGCTCCAACTGTGGGGTTCCACAGGGATCGATTATCTCCCCAATGCTATTTAACATCTATATGAGGCCGCTAGCGGGGGTCATCAGGGGGTGTGGAGCGATGTGTCACCAGTACGCTGATGACACTCAGCTCTACATCTCCTTTTTACCAACTGCAGGTGATGCCGTCCTGACCCTCCAGCGCTGCCTGGAGACTATACTGGAATGGATGCAGGAAAACGGCCTGCGGCTGAACCCGGACAAGACGGAAGTCCTGAGGGTGAGGCCCCCCGTAGTTGGTGGCCTGGTTGGCCCTCTCTCCTTTGGGGGGGCGACCTTGGCCCCGGTGAGCGGGGTCCGCAGCTTGGGCATACACTTGGACCCGATGCTCACCATGGAAACACAGGTGACGTCGGTTGTCCGCTCCGCCTACTTCCACCTCTGGCGGATTGCCCGGCTGCGGCCCTACCTTGACACGGGGGCCCTCACTACCTTAGTACACGCACTCGTAATCTCAAGATTAGATCACTGCAACGCGCTCTACGTGGGGCTACCTTTGAGGTTGATACAGAAACTTCAGATGGTGCAGAATGCAGCAGCCAGACTCCTCACCGGAGGGAGAAAATATCATCACATCTCTCCCATCCTGGCTAGACTGCACTGGCTACCCATTTGTTTCCGTATCGACTTCAAAGTCTTAATGCTCACTTATAAGGCCCTAAACGGTTTGGGACCTCGATACTTGGCGGAACGCCTTCACCCACCAAGTTCTACCCGAACCACCCGCGCGAGCCAGGAGGTGAGGCTGAGGAGCCTGACGCCGAGGGAGGCCCGGAGAGAGAAGACAAGAAACCGGGCCTTCTCGGCGGTGGCTCCTCGCCTTTGGAACAATCTCCCTCCTGAGATTCGCGCGGCCCCTTCGCTGGGTACATTCAAAACTCAATTAAAAACTTGGCTTTATGTCAAGGCCTTCCCTCCTGCCAGCATCTAATTTAATTTAAATTATTTTTCTCTTCTTTTTTATTTATTATTTATGATTTATTATGTTTTGTTAATTGATACTTTGATATTTTGGATTTATGTTACTATAACTGTATATTTTTATGTTAGCCGCTCAGAGTGGTACCGACTTACCAGATGGGTGGGATACAAATCAAATAAATCAAATAAATAAATAAAAAACCACTGGTTTGGCGGTTTGGCCCAGTTCATTTAATACCGCAAGAAATGTTTGGTAGTTTAGTGCCCTGTCCCTCTTTGGAGAGACGTGGTGGCAGTACGGGTTAAACCACAGAAGCCTCTGTTGCAAGGTCAGAAGACCAGCAGTCGTAGGATCGAGTCCAAATGACGGAGTGAGCTCCCGTAGCTTGTCCCAGCTCCTGCCAACCCAGCAGTTCGAGAGCATGCAAATGCAAGTAGATAAATAGGTACCACCTCAGTGAGAAGGTAACAGCATTCCGTGTCTAGTCGTGCTGGCCATGTGACCACGTAAACTGTCTTCGGACAAACGCTAGCTCTATAGCTTGGAAACGGGGATGAGCACTGCACCCTAGAGTCGTATACAACTGGACTAAATGTCAAGGGGAACCTTTACCTTTACCCCTCTGGCAGGTGCCCAGTCAGAGGCAGTGCCTAGAGGAGGTGGAGCCAGGACAATGTCTCAGAGTGGGTGCCCACCTCAGAGCATGGGGTGCTGAACTGCCGAACACCTGTTGTAATAGTAAATGAATTGGGCCAAACCACTGAACTGGGGGTTTGTGCCCATGGCTCGTGTCAATGCCTGAAATTGTGGGTATTTATTTGTTTATTTATTTATTCATTCATTCATTCATTCATTCATTTATTCATTTATTCATTTATTCATTTATTCATTTATTCATACCCTGCCTATCTGGGCGACTCGTCTACTCTAGGCAGCTTACAATATAGGATAAAACAATAAAATGCAGAAAAGTACATAATCGTACGATAACAATTTTAATAATATAAAGGGAAAATAAAATAAGGGAAAATAAGAACAGAGATCAGGTATTGACAGGAGGGAAGGCCTGGATGTATAACCATGTTTTTAATTGGGTTTTAAAGATTCTCAGCATAGAGGCCACACAATTCTCCAGAGGGAGGTTGTTCCATAGGCGAGGAGCCACCGCCGAGAAGGCCCGGTTTCGTGTTTTCTCCTTCCGGGCCTCTCTCAGCGTCAGGCTCCTCAGCCTCACCTCCTGACTCACACGGGTGATCCGGGTAGACCTTGGTGGGAGCAGGCGTTCTGCCAAATATCGAGGTCCTAAACCATTTAGGGCCTTATAAGTAAGCATTAAAATTTTGAAGTCGACGCGGAAACGGATGGGCAGCCAATGCAGTGCGGCCAGAGTTGGGGAAATGTGTTGGAATTTTCTCACTCCAGTAAGGAGTTTGGCCGCCGCATTCTGCACCACCTGAAGTTTCCGAATCAGCCTCAAAGTCAGCCCCACGTAGAGCACGTTACAGTCGTCTAATCTTGAGATTATGAATGCATGCACCAAGGTAGTGAGTGCCCCCATGTCTAGATAGGGCCGCAAGTGGGCAATCCGCCAAAGGTGGAAAAAAGCAGTGCGGACTACCGGTGGCACCTGCATTTCCATGGTGAGTGCCGGGTCCAAATATATGCCCAAGCTGCGGACCCCACTCTTCGCGGCCAGGGTCACCCTCCCAAACATGAGAGTCACCCAAGCCGCCAGCCACGAGGCCACCCACCCTCAGAACTTCCATCTTGTCCGGGTTCAGCTTCAGCCCATTCTCCTGTATCCATTCCAGTATGGCCCCCAGGCAGCGCTGAAGGGACAGGACGGCTTCACCTGCAGTTGGTGAAAAGGAGATGTAGAGCTGGGTGTCATCGGCATATTGATGACACGATGCCCCACATCCCCTGATGACCCCTCCCAGCGGCCTCATATAGATGTTAAACAGCATTGGGGAGATAATCGACCCCTGTGGAACCCCACAATTGAGATTCCATGGGGCCGAGACACTCTCCCCAAGCTGAACTCTCTGGGGGCGGTCCTCCAAGAAGGAAAGGAGCCAGGCTAGCTCCAAGCCACCGACTCCCAACTTGGAGAGCCTCCCCAGGCATATACCGTGGTTGACGGTATCGAAGGCCACTGAGATGTCGGGGAGGACCAGCAGAGACATTTTGCCCCTGTCAGCCTCCCTCAACAGGTCATCATACAGGGCGACCAATGCCGTCTCTGTACTGTGGCGCGGCCTGAAGCCCGACTGAAATGGATCCAGGGCATCTGTTTTACCTAAGTAGCCCTGAAGCTGATCGGCCACCACCCTCTGGACCACTTGGTCATGAAAGAAAAATTGGTGACGGGCTTGTAATTGGCAGTTTTGTCCGCCGCCAAACTAGGTTTCTTATGGGCCTAATGAGTGTCTCCTTGAGGGCAGATGGAAGTCTGCCCTCAGGGAAAGACCCATTTATTATTACTGTGGCCCATTCTGTTGTTATTGGTCTGGCTGCTTTGATTAGCCAGGCTGGGCAAGGGTCAAGGGAGGAGGTGGTGGCCCAGCAGCGGTCAAGCACCTTGTCCACAGTGTCGGGAATCACAGGCTGAAAAGAATCAAAGGTGACCAGGCAAGGCGGAGCGCTGGACATCTCTGCTTGACTCACTGTATTCAAAAAAGGAGAGAGCTCCCAGCAGATGGCCTCCACTTTAGATTTTAAAAAGGCTGCAAACTGGTCAGGTGAGAAATTAGGGTGGGGGCTACCACCTGAACCAGTTTTGGATAGATCGCGCACTATACGGAACAACTCCGCCTGCTGATTTGAAGCTTCGCTTATCCTGTTAGCGAAGAAAGATCAACATGCAGCCTTTACCATAGTTAGGTAAAGGTTAGTTGTGACCCTAACAGCTATCCAATTATAATCCGTCGGGTTCTTCCTCCACCTGCTCTCTAGCCTTCTCCTATATCGCTTCATCGCTTGAAGCTCCTGGTTGAACCAGGGCGCAGGCCGAGCTCTGCGCTGGAGAGGGCATTTAGGCACGAACATGTCTATAACCCTAGTGGCAGCGATGGACCAGCTGTCAACCAGAGCTTCGACAGGAGCGCCAGCTAGGTCAGCCGTAACACCTCTCATGGCATCCTGGAATCCAACAGGATCCAGTAGCCTTCGAGGGCGGACCATAGAAATAGGTCCCTGCTCCCTGCGAGGGGGGAGTGCCACTGAGAGGTTACATTTTATTAGGTGGTGGTCTGACCATGACAAGGGGACCGACACAAGGTCAGTCACCATCAGATCAGGCTTGCTCCAATTAGTGGAAAAGACCAGGTCCAACGTGTGGCCACCCATGTGGGTGGGGCCAGTGACATGTTGGGACATGTTCAAGGAAGCCTTGGTTTCCAGGAACTCAAGAGCTGGCCCAGAAGCCTCTGCCCCCACATGCACATTGAAATTGCCCAAGACCAGAAGCCTCAGGGATCCCAACAATGCCGCGGAGACAAAGTCGGCCAGCTCCGGAAGGGAAATGGCTGGGACGCGGGGAGCGCGGTAACCCAGCAAAATCCCAATACCATCCCTGGCCCCAGTTGCCACGTGGAGTGCCTCTAGACCCGGCTTTACCACCGAGGAGTGCCTAGTAACCTACAAGATGGATTTATAAACAATGGCTACTTCCCCCTGCCCCTCCAGTCTACCCTGGTGCTGGATGGCATAACTGGGCGGACAGATGAGAGCGAGGGGAGGACCCCCCTCCCCACTGATCCACGTCTTGGTTATGCATGCTAGGTCTGCATCCTCCTCCAGGATAAGATCATGAATCAACTGGGGCTTATTGGATACAGACCTGGCATTTAACAGCACCAGAGTTAGAGTGGAGAGCCGACTGGCCTGGCTACCTCGATACTGGGGGCTGGTCACCATCTTTTCTGTACAACATAGAAGGGACTGGGACAAAGGCCAGAAGAATGTGAGACAACGACCACAAGGAGGTGTTCTTGCATGTTGTATATAGGGCTGCAGCAAAACTTTCTTTTCTATTGAAGCTCTGCTGGTGTTTGTGGATTTCAATGGCTTCCCTGTTCAGTGTAATATAATGATTGCTGGTGTTGTCCACTACTTCAGTATTTTGAAATAGAATTTCATGTCCAGCTTGTTTTAGCATATGTTCAGCTACTGCTGATTTTTCTGGTTGTTTTAGTCTGCAGTGTCTCTCTGCAGACTATCAGAAACAACCGGTAGTCTCTCTGCAGACTACCGGCAACAACCGGAAAAATCAGTAGTAACTGAACATGCCCTAAAACAAGCTGGACATGAAATTCTATTTCAAAATAATGAAGTACTGGACAATACTAGCAAATATTATGTTAGACTTCACAGGGAAGCCATTGAAATCCGCAAACAACACATTGCTAATCTCAAAAACAGACTACTGTAATGCTCTGTATGTAGGGCTGCCCTTGAAAACAGTATGGAAACTTCAGCAAGCCCAAAATGAAGTGGCTAGACTGATTTCTGTGTCCAGTAAATTTGATCATATATTGCTAGTCTTGGCCGGATTACATTGGCTCCTTGTCAGTTTCTGTGTTCAGTTCAAGGTGCTAGTTATGATGACATCTGAAGCCATTGATGGTTTAGTATGCCGATATTTCCCTTCATGGATTGCTGCCTTGTCGTGGCGAAGGGGCTTGAGTAACTCAGAGAAGCTATGGGCTATGCCGTGCAGGGACACCCAAGACAGACAGGACATAGTGGAGAGTTCCGACTAAATGCAATCCACCTGGAGTAGGAAATGGCAATGCCACTCCAGTATCTTTGCCAAAAACGCCCCATGATAAGAAACAAAAGGCTAAAAGATATGGTGCTGGAAGATGGGCCCCTCAGGTCGAAAGGCGTCCAACATGCTACTGAGGAAGAGTGGAGGACAAGTACAAGTAGCTCCAGAGCTAATGAAGTGGTTGGGCCAAAGCCGAAAGGACGCTCAGCTGTGGACGTGCCTGGAAGTGAAAGGAAAGTCCAATGCTGCAAAGAAAAATACTGCATAGGAACCTGGAATGTAAGATCTGTGAACCTTGGGAAGCTGGAGGTGGTCAAACAGGAGATGGCAAGAATAAACATCGACATCCTGGGCATCAGTGAACTAAAATGGACAGGAATGGGCGAATTCAGCTCAGATGATTATCATATCTACTATTGTGGGCAAGAATCCCGTAGAAGGAATGGTGTAGCCTTCATAATCAACAAAAGAGTGGGAAAAGCTGTAATGGGATACAATCTCAAAAATGATAGAATGATGTCAATACGAATCCAAGGCAGACCTTTCAACATCACAATAATCCAAGTTTATGCACCAACCACCAGTACTGAGGAGACTAAAATTGAACAATTTTATGAAGATTTACAACACCTTCTAGAACTGACACCAAAGAAAGATGTTCTTCTCATTCTACAGAACTGGAATGCTAAAGTAGGCAGTCAAGAGATAAAAGGAACAACAGGGAAGTTTGGCTTTGGAGTTCAGAATGAAGCAGGGCAAAGGCTAATAGAGTTTTGTCAAGAGAACAAGCTGGTCATCACAAACACTCTTTTCCAACAACACAAGAGGCGACTCTATACATGGAAATCACCAGATGGGCAATATCGAAATCAGATTGATTATATTCTCTGCAGCCAAAGATGGAGAAGCTCTATACAGTCAGCAAAAACAAGACCTGGAGCTGACTGCGGCTCTGATCATCAGCTTCTCATAGCAAAATTCAAGTTTAAACTGAAGAGAGTAGGAAAAACCACTGGGCTACTCAGGTATAATCTAAACCAAATCCCTTATGAATACACAGTGGAAGTAAAGAACAGGTTTAAGGAACTCGATTTGGTGGACAGAGTGCCTGAAGAACTTTGGATAGAGGCTCGTAACATTGTCCAGGAGGCAGCAACAAAAACCATCCCAAAGAAAAGGAAATGCAAGAAAGCAAAGTGGCTGTCCAACGAGGCCTTAGAAATAGCAGAGAGGAGAAGGGAAACAAAATCCAAGGGAGATAGGGAAAGCTACAGAAAATTGAATGCAGACTTCCAAAGAATAGCAAGGAGAGAAAAGAGAGCCTTTTTAAATGAACAATGCAAAGAAATAGAGGAAAATAACAGAAAAGGAAAAACCAGAGATCTGTTCAGGAAAATTGGAGCTATTAGAGGAACATTTTGTGCAAAGATGAACATGATAAAGAACAAAAATGGGAGGGACCTAACAGAAGCAGAAGACATCAGGAAGAGGTGGCAAGAATACACAGAGGAATTATATCAGAACGATTTGGATATCCTGGACAACCCTGACAATATAGTTCCTGACCTTGAGCCAGACATCCTGGAGAGTGAAGTCAAGTGGGCCTTAGAAAGCCTGGCTAACAATAAGGCCAGTGGAGGTAATGACATTCCTTTTGAATTATTTAAAATCTTAAAAGATGATGATGTTAAGGTGCTACATTCAGTATGCCAGCAAGTTTGGAGAACTCAACAGTGGCCAGAGGATTGGAAAAGATCAGTCTACATCCCAATCCCAAAGAAAGGCAGTGCCAAAGAATGCTCCAACTACAGTACAATTGCACTCATTTCCCACGCTAGCAAGGTTATGCTCAAAATCCTTCAAGGTAGGCTTCAGCAGTATGTGGACCGAGACCTCCCAAGCTGGATTCCGAAGGGGCAGAGGAACTTGAGACCAAATTGCTAACATGCGCTGGATTATGGAGAAATCCAGAGACTTCCAGAAAAATAATTACTTCTGATTCATTGACTATGCAAAAGCCTTTGACTGTGTGGACCACAGCAAACTATGGCAAGTCCTTAAAGAAATGGGAGTGCCTGACCACCTTATCTATCTCCTGAGAAACCTATATGTAGGACAGGAAGCAACAGTTAGAACTGGCTATGGAACAACTGATTGGTTCAAAATTGGGAAAGGAGTACGACAAGGCTGTATATTGTCCCCCGGCTTATTTAACCTATATGCAAAATACATCATGCGGAAGGCTGGACTGGAGGAATCCCAAACTGGAATTAAGATTGCCGGAAGAAATATTAACAACCTCCAATATGCAGATGATACCACTCTGATGTCAGAAAGTGAGGAGGAATTAAAGAACCTTGTAATGAGGGTGAAAGAGGAGAGTGCAAAAAACGGTCTGAAGCTCAACATCAAAACAACTAAGATCATGGCCACTGGTCCCATCACCTCCTGGGAAATTGAACGGGAAGATATGGAGGCAGTGACAGACTTTACTTTCTTGGGCTCCATGATCACTGCAGATGTTGGGAAAATATGAGGGCAAGAGGAGAAGGGGACGACAGAGGATGACATGGCTGGACAGTGTCTGCGAAGCAACCAACATGAAATTGACACATCTACAGGAGGCAGTGGAAGATAGGAGGGCCTGGCGTGCTCTGGTCCATGGGGTCACGAAGCGTCGGGCACGACTAAACTACTAGACGACGATGCCGATATTTGTCAGAATGGATGGAATCCAAGGAAAATCAAACCCCTGGTCACATGGAGAACTGGGTTGCTTGGAAGTTACTAAATAGGCAACAGTGGAGTTGGCAGAATCAATGTGTATCTAAGAAAACATTCTTTTGAGATTGCAGAGATCAGGCAACTTCACATATATGTTGGTGTACTCTATACCTTTCAACATTTACGAAGGATTACTTGACAGCTACCCTTAATTCTATTGAAGTTGCCACTTTTGGGGCAAAAAAATCTGATATCTTTATTAACTATACTGGTTTCTCAGACAAAGAAAGATTGTGATTAATATGTTACAACCTGTTACTGTAGGGATAGTCAATTCAGTCACCCTCAGAGAAGAACTATTTGTTAAAATCGCCTGTTTTCCTTCTAAAATAGCTGTTTGGATCTGAAAAAGTTGTATGGAATCTTACTGCAGGTTTGATGTCTTTATATAATAATATACCATCTGTTTAGCCAATATGGGAATGTCTATATCTCCAAGCCCTCATCAAACTTGGTGTCAGCCCTGATGGTATCTAGAATATTTTAGCTAAATCTAACCACAGTAGACTACTGTGCTTATAGTTTTTGAATTGACATTGACTCAGTGGGTCCATTCTAGTTGGGACTAACCAGTGAATTATCCCTTTACACTCTGGGGTTTTTCCTTAATAGCTATTCATCTGGTTGCATCAAATGGTCTGCTTTTAAAACCAAAGCAGCTTAAATCATTAAAAGACAATGTTTAAACCTAAAATAGTAAGTATAAAAATACTAAAAAAGATCAAACAAATGGCACACTCAAAATGGTAGACAAAAACAACGACAATAAACAAGGTTCTGTCCTCATCATCAGGGTGCAGAAACTGAAGCTTATTTTCCACCATTGTCACTCAAATCTATGTCCCACTCGTTTCAGCACCACCAGCTCCCTGTAAACCAGGATTCCAATTTGTCTCTGCTTTCTGGGTGGACACATTTAGTAGCAATCATTTCAGTGGCTTTTACCATTTCCCCATTCCAGAGATCAACCAAGGTTTCAACAGAATCAGTTGCCAAAGTTACAGGAAACTCCCCCAAGATCCTCCAGAAAACCATTTGGATCCATTAGCCTTCTGGGGCAGACCATATTAGCTTGTTCTCCACCTCTGCAAAGGCTCTGAGTTGCAGTGAGTCTAAACCCCACCATAGGGGATGTGGTGGCGCTGCAGGTTAAACCGCAGAAGCCTCTGTGCTGCAGGGTCAGAAGATCAGCAGTCATAAGATCAAATCCACGCCATGGAATGAGCTCCCGTCACTTGTCCCAGCTCCTGCCAACCTAGCAGTTCAAAAGCATGTAAATGTGAGTAGATAATAAGTACCACCACAGTGGGAAGGTAACGGCATTCCGTGTCTAGTCACGCTGGCCACGTGACCATGGAAACTCTCTTTGGACAAACACTGGCTTTGTGGCTTGGAAATGGGGATGAGCACCGCCCCCTAGAGTCGTATAAGACTGGACTAAAAGTCAAGGGGAACCTTTACCTTTAAACCCCATGAGATAATGGTCTGTCCAGGATAATGGAACAGCTGAGAGTTCCTCCACACCCACGTCACCAACATCTACCCTGGTACAGAACACCAGGTCTAAAGTGTGCTCTGCAGTATGAGTGGGGGCAGATACTACTTAGGACAGACCCATGGTCATCATGGAGGTCATGAAGTCCTGAGATACGACTGCCAGAGCTGCCTTGGTATGGACATTGAAGTCACTCCACGCAATAAGCCAAGGGGCTCCAACATCACTCCTGATACCAGCTCAGTTACTTCAGAAAGAGGGGCTATTGAGCCGTGGGGTAAGTAGTATATCAACAGAATACCTTTTCTATCCCAGGCTCCTACTTTCTCAAACATATATTCAGAACAGGAGAACTGGGAAATGTATTTATTTATTTATTTAACCTATATGTTGACCACACTATCCAAAGGTCTTTAGGCAGCTTACAACAATTTGAATTCCACAAAAAAACAACAATTAAAATACAATTAAAAATGCAATGCTCTAAAATTTGTATAAAAATGTGACATCTAGTGGGGGAGATATAATTACAATAGACTACTGCAACGCCACATGTCAGGTCTTGTCCTGTTGGACAAAGATGAGTGAGAGCAATAATCCCATGCTAATCTGTCTAATTACAGTGTATACCTCCACTTATGACCATGATCCATTCCAGAAGATGGTCATAATTCAAAATGGTTGTAAGTTGAAGCACCATTTCTCATAGGAATGCATTGAAATGCAATTAATCCATTCTGGCCAAAGAAAAAAAATCATAAAAAAAATCACTGCAAGACTCATTGGAAATGTGATTCATCCCTTCCATCTGAAGGGGAAAAAAAGAAAAGCAGTCAAGCGTGTAAGACCCATTGGAAATGCATAGAAAATGGAGCAGATCTGAAATGCACAGAAAACAAAGAGGCAGGTCAGAAATGCAAATAAAATCAAGGAAAAAAGCAATGGAAGCATGCAGGGCCCATAGGAAATGGGGGGGAAAACACCAAAGCAACCAACCCCCCAAGACCCATTGGAAATGGGGGCAAAGCCAAAAACCCAACCCCCCAAGACCTATCGGAAATGGGGAACCCCAAAAAAGGAACCAAACCAAGACCCATTGAAAATCGGAGAACCCTCCAAAAAACAACCCCCCAAGACCCATTGGAAATGGGGAAAAACACTCCAAAAAGCAACAAAAAACCCCAAGACCCATCAGAAATGGGGGAGAGACCAAAAAACAAACTCACCAAGACACATCATAGCACAGAAACATAACCCCCAGCTCAAAACCACCACCCAAAAACACCCAGAACAGTTTTTGAAAAGCAGAAAACAGCACCTTACCTTACAGGGCAGCCCAAAGCCTCCCTGCAGAAACACACACACTCTCAGAAGCAGAAGGAGGCAGTCCCAAGCCTCCGACAACGGCACACACTCTCTAACTGCTGGGGTGAAAGAGCTATAAAGAAGCAGCCTCGTTGCCACCTACAGTTAGCAATTTGAATTTCCCACCTTTTTTCCCTGTCTTTTTCTGTTCTTAAGTGGAAGCTCCGGTCGCAAGTAGAAGCAAAATTTTGTGGCCGGACTTGGTTGTAACTCACAACGGTCGTAAGTAGGGACGTTCGTAAGTCGAGGCACCACTGTATCTGTAACAAGCCTGGTCATCATGCACATGCATTATCAAGTCTTGGAGGGCTGTTGTTTTCCAATGTACTCTCCTGGCATTTTGCAGCAATGCTCTCAGGCCAGTATCCTGTCGTCAAGGCTATCCAAACTATATTTGGGCACAGATTAGGGGCAACCAATACCCTCGTGCCTTCACAAAATGCTGAAGTGCTTACCTCCATTGCATCATTCTCTGCCCTGAATAATTGTCATTGCTATTCCCTGACTCCCCCCATTACTCTGTGACCAATTTCTCCACAGGAACATTAACAACAATTGGCAGTGGCTAGTAACAAAGAAGGTTCTGGTGGCTCAGCACTCACATCACTTTACCTGCAATGCTAAATGCACACTTAGCATGCACAGAGACATTGGCTCTGACAACTTCTGTTGTTCTGTACCTGGAGGGATAGTAGGAAGGGTCCATAGAAGTAAACACAGAAGAGGCTTAGCTGTTGCTGCTTCCCCCAATCAGCCAGCCCTCTTTCCAGCCTCTTGTTTCTGACAGCTTCTGCTGTATTTTCTGTTGGAAAGTATACTTTGTTCTCTTACTCATGGTCAATGTGCATGAAACTTTAAGGAGACAATGCAGTTAAGGGGAGATCAGATAAGTCTCTTGTGTGTAGCCCCCCCCCCCCAAATATATCTCTTACCTTTAATTAACCACAAAAGATGCTTCCCACCCATGCTTAATGAAATAAGCATGTTTTTTGTATTGCTTGATTCTGAGATAGTCATTGCACATTGAAGCTGATACATAGTCTGTTGAAACCTAAAGCATTTTATTTTATTGTTTGTTTTTTCACTAATGGGAAATGTTTATCACAACTATTTCAATGGCATATATAAAACCAATGGCTATAATGTATATTTTCCTTTTCTTAAGAGTTAACTTGCTAAGAAATAAGAGAAGACATTTTAATATGTGGCCTTTTATATGCAGAGAGCCTCCTATCTTCAATAAAATTAGTTTGAATGATTTGCTTTGCATGCATATCTGATGGCTTTTAACTCCTAGCTTCTATTGTATTTTCTTGTTAAATTATGTTGATGCCAGGAAAGGATATCAGACTATTTTCTCTCTTTTTCTCTATCTACAGCCTCTTTAAATCTCTTGTTTGCTGCATAACCAGCACATACTATAGTAATTACATTGGTAGGCAAAGCTTTCATAGTCTGTTCTTGCACTGTGGAATGTAAATGCACTTGACCTTACTTGTTCCAGACATATTTCTTCTATACTGTAGTCACTTTAATTCATTTAGTACTACAGTTCACATTATTAACAATAATAAGGAAGATTTTGTCAGGTTGTGTGTGTGTGTGTGTGTGTGTGTGTGTGTGTGTGTGTGTGTGTGTGTGTGTGTGTGTGTGTGTGTGTGTGTGTGTGTGTGTGTGTGTGTGTGTAGGACTAGCATTTTAGAGGCTGTCTTTCACCTTTATTCCTTGTTTTCCTCTTATTTTTCTCATGCTCCTGTAAATATAATCCTGTGGAGTACTTTGTACAAGAAAATAGTATCTATAAAAGAACGGGAAGGCAAGGCAACCACAAAGACTCTTAAGAAGTTAAAGCTAAGGCATATGGGAAAGAAATGATTAGTACAAACAAGAACAGAAGAAGATCATCCTAGAGTATAGGGCATGTAATAATGGGTTCAAGATACAGGAAGCCAGATTTAGGCTGAATGTTAGGAAAAACTTCTTAACTGTTAAAGTAGTATGACAAAGGAAACAATTACCTTAGGAGGTGTTGAGGGCTCCAATGCTAGAGGTATTCAAGATAAAATTGAACAACCATCTGTCAGATCTGCTTTGATTTGGATTCCTGGATTGAGCAAGGAGCTAGAGTCAATGACCTTGTGGAACCGTCCAACTCTGTGATTCTAAGACAATGTAAGAAGTGTAAGGGCACCCTGTAACAAAACACTGAAATATGGAAGCATGTTCTTGTTCAGTGTTTCATTCAGTTAATTACGTCCTTGTCTGTATCCCATCCAACTTTGTTTTCTCCTCCATTCCCATAGATTTCATTTCAATGAGTGCTGTCAATCATCAGTGGATTACGTGGACTGACAGGATGTGGCTCGATAGATATTGTTGAACCGCAACGTCCAGTATTCCGTATTGTTGTCTATCTAAGTTTGGACTGATGATACTGTTGACGCTAACTAGGGATACCCACTCATCTCTGGATTGGAAAAGGGAAGGAACAGTTGTGATTGAGGAGTTTCTGGTTTTGTTGAGCTCAGCATTCTTAAAATCTGAAGACATCAGATTTTTAAAATGCCTTAAATCAGATTAAGTAAATTTGAGAGCATGCAAAAAGAAGATGAAACAAAAGGTCTCTGTCAGATTTCTGGAGAGTAGCTCATTGCAACTCTTGGGGCAATTAAAAGGAGAATACGACAAGGAACAATGGAGAGGCCGTAGCCTTGTCATTAAATACGTAGTCATAAAAGCATTGCTGTTGTGAAAATTTAGTTTAAATTTGGTTGTTTAATGGTGATGTTATTGTGAACATTTAATTAAAAACTGGTGTGCTATTGAAATGCTTTGTGCTTGTTTTCAGTTCTTGTTGTAACCTGGATATGTTTATCCTGTCTGCTTCTTTAGATCGGAATTCTTTCCTCTGAGGTAGTTGTCTCTACTTAGAATACAGAAAATACTTCATAGGTATATTCTGTGATTGCGCATTAAAGAGAAGTTGGTGCTGCCTGTTTCCTTTAAATGTTTTCATTGCTGTCAGATCTTCCTGTATAAAATCTAGCATCCTAAGGTTTTTCACCATGCCAGGTCTTTTTCTAGTGCAGGTCCTATCACTGGATTGCTAGCAGGTAATGCTCCAATGTTTGTTGTTTCTTGATTCAATAGAGGGATGGTAAAGGAATAAAGTTCTCATAGGGAACAGGCCCTGTGCTTGCTATCAGAAGTTTGTACTGTGAAGGTTGGCCTACCCACAGTCCATTTGTATAAAAATGTTTTATGTTTCTTTGTGAATGATAGTGAACAGAAGAGGAGATCCTGTGCTCTGTCTTGAATGGTGTCCTTTTTCAGGCAGCATGGACAAAGTATTGCAGTCTCATATTTGGAAGCCACAGTTTTGAACTGATGGATAGCTCAGTGGTTTAGGTATCTGACTGCAGAGGCAGAGGTAGGAAGTTCGATTTCCCACTGTGCCTCCTTGACAGGGGCTGGACTTGATGATCCATAGGGTCCCTTACAGTCCTGCAGTTCTGAGATAATGATGGTGATGATGACGACGACGAATGGGTTCAATTGGTAAAAGTGATTCATCTCTTTGGTTGTGTAGATTGCCACAGTGACAACACAGAAGCATTCCAGATACATTGTTTTTCTTTGTCTGCTTATTACTGTTTTTGATTATGGAATCTTTCTGTTGAGACATTTCTTATTTCATGAACAGACCTGAATCTCAATAAGATTTTTAATATGAATTCTGATTGTATAGTTCATAATGAGCCTGATAATCAGTGTGCTTACTTAGAAAGAAGCCCCTTGAATTAAATAGTGTTTGTACCTAGATAAATGTAAATGCATTGTCCGATCAACCTGTAATTATGCTTGTGAACCATAAATAGATTATGTGGCCAAAAAGTTCCTCATCTTTTTTTAGATAACTTTGGCCTCCTTTTTAAATTTTCCCTGTTCACTTGGGGTTTCTTTTCCTTTTTTTAATATAGAATGAAAGCAGATGGGATAAAGCGAGAAGGACGTGCTGGCAATTTGCTTTTCATCACTTCCCTTTCTATATGAAGTCCTTGCTTTTGTTACGTATGCATATATTTGAAGAACTTGGAGACTATATATATTTTCCATGGTAAACCATATTGACTCCTTCTGCTATAACATTCTCTGTAGCAAAACCTATTTTTACAGAGAAGCAGTAAAATGATACCTACAATACATATATGAGCTGGGTACCATAATTTTCTTCATAAAGTAGGCTCATGCTATGTTAATAAATATGCTTTGGTGTGTCTTGCAAGGGGTAATGAAGAAGTGCAGGGAGTAATTTTCCATGATGGGGGTAGTTTTCTTTTCTTGAATAAATTTGAGCTGACTTCTTTTTTTTTTTAATAGTTTAACTGTCCTGAAGCCATCTAAATTATGTTAAAGAGTTTTCAAGTTTCATTGCATTATGGTGTTAGTAGAATGAAAGAATGCCGGCTGAGTGAAACTGAAATGATCTGTCTGTTTTATAATGGACTTTGCTTATATATAGATTTTAAAAACCGTCTGTATATATTTTGAAGTGTTAGCAATATTCGTCAAAATGAAAATACGTGGTGTAGTTGACTTCTTTCTTTCTTTCTTTCTTTCTTTCTTTCTTTCTTTCTTTCTTTCTTTCTTCACAGGTTAGTTCTTCTCTGTGTATATTTCAGTATTTTTATTATTGAAAAAAGAAGGAAAAGTAGCAGTTTTAACTCCCATTGGGACTTCCACACACACATTTCACTGAATATGTGAATCACATGAAGGGCATAATATATAGAAAATGGATGTGGGGCTGTGGTATTGGGTTTGTCCCTTAAACCAGTGGTCCCCAACCTTGGGCCTCCAGATGTTCTTGGACAACTCCCAGAAGCCTTCACCACCACCTCTGCTGGTCAGGATTTCTGGGAGTTGAAGTCCAAGAACATCTGGAGGCCCAAGGTTGGGGACCACTGCCTTAAACTACATGGCTTTTCACCCATTTCCCAAAATTCACACAGAAGCTTTCGCCAAGGGATGTCTACTCCTATGGACCTCTATGCAAGCTCGCACCTAAAGAATTGGGGTTTCAGTTTACATATAAAAAACTCATATGTCTGGGGAAGTAGACTTGTCCATAAAAGCTCACATTAAAATGTAGCAGTTAGTCTTTAAAGTGTCACAACATTTTTATTTTTATTTTTTCGCCTGATATATATATATATATATATTTCGCCTACATAGACTAACAGGACTACCTCTTTTAAAACATATAAAAACGGTGTGCTTAGATAACAGTTTCTACAAGGAAATGGCTAATGCATAGATATTGGAGCTGAACACTACTTTGGTGGCACAGATAAAGGTCTGATTCCATTGGTGATTTTTAAAAGTGATATCCCTTTTTGTAAAACACACATGAAAGGAAAAGATTATGGACTGTTTGCCTCTGTTGTTGTCATTTCATGTATTTGGAGGCAGACAGCAGCTTTCTTCATAACACTGTAGGATTTACATGAGGGCTGGCCAAAGCAAACGCTCAGCACCTCTGCTCCTTGAAAAAGGAAGGGCCTTTATTCACCTGTGGAAGTAATCTGAAGTCATTTCATGTTTAGAAAAAAAATCATTATTTGGAAAAAAAATAGTATGCAGGCGTTAAAAAATATAGCAATGTTACATGCATATCTCTCAGATGGTGTGAAGAAATTTTAATTTTAAAAATAGGAGAAAATGGGGGCTGAGGTTACAGTATGTTGTGCAGTCCTGCAAGATCTAGAGGGGTGTATTCCCCCTCTAATTTATTTGGTGTGTTAAAGCTGTCCAAACCAATTTTTGGACATTTTACTCTCCTCATCCATGAAACCCAGCCCCGTGGATATTTAACTTCAAATGTGTCTGACAGCTAAGACCTGTGGTGGATTATCGTGTGGGTGGACCATCAAGCATGATTTTGTTTCTTATTCACTTATTTATTTGTGTCATTTGGTGTGCCTTTTTCTTTCTCAACATATTTCTTCTCTAAGAAGGAGAAAAATGCAGCTTTCAGTCTTGCTTCTTCTTATTTGGTAACATACAGCTTAATATTGGAAGGCAGCGATCCCATTCAACTTTCATGTAAATACTTGTCTCTTTAAAAGCCAGGTACAATTCCACTAAATGGCCTTTTTCTCTTAAAAGGCAAGTATTTTCAGCTTGATTGACTTCCAAGGGCTTCTTTCCTTTCTATTCTTCCAAGGATATTCTTTGCCGTCTGAAACATCACGACTTTTTGATGCCTTCTGTCATAGTCCCTCTATCTGTCATATCAGCTTATCATCCGCCCACAGAATTCTCCATGGTGTTTTCACAACCCATCACTAGACACATTTTCAAGGACCTCGGCAGTCTTTCTACTTTTTTATTGTTGTTGTTGTTGTTCTCCACCTACACGGGACCAGAATCCTCTCCTCTTTCAAATGATTATTGCCCTTTTTTCTTTTACAGATGAACACCCTTACTCTCTGTCTGTCTGAGCTTCTTCTTCAAATTTCTTTTAGGGTTTTACTTTGATTAAGGTGATAGTTTATTTTTACACTCATTTTTAATAAAGACAGGACACCTGGTCTACACCAAGTTTACTCATTCCAAATAGGTAACACATGGGGAATTCTGTCAGATCATTTACAACCAAGGCATCAGATGGGCAGACAGTTTTTTCTCACTACTTCTGAGTTGATCATAGGCACAATTGCATTTTTTTTGGACTTTGCAGCTCTTTGTACCAGAAATATATGCATTTTTCTTAAATAACCTATAGAGATGTATGGGCTTTTCAGAGTTTCCCAATGATACAAACATGGTTTGAATTATGAAGTAAGATAAAGTTGGTAAACACTTTCTGACAGTTCCTTTTCTAATAAGCATTTCTTGGCCATCCTCCTTTGCACTACTGCTTTTCAACTTAACGTTTGTCTGACTGGACCTGGCCTTTCAGTGATGCAAGTCCACAGGTGTTTGGCTGTTGCAGGTCTACATAGGTACTTATTGCATCATGTTATTGACCTACCTGAGCATAGTGATAAGTAGTGAAGAAGTGTCATATGCCAATAGCCTTTGTCTACAAGAACTTCTGGATAGCTCAGTGGTTTAGATATCTGGTTGTGGGATTTCAATTCTCCATTGTGCCTCCTTTGAATGGGCTGAACTCAATGATCCATAGGGCCACTTCCAGCTCTGTAGTTCTAAGATTATTAAGATTGTACTTCCTCACAAACCAGTCAGTGGACAATTCAACCTCCAAAGCATTACTGAGAAACAGTCTTAACATCTCATTGTTATGTGCACATCTGCATGCAGATGTGTGTTAAGTTCATATTTCAGTATAGAATAACAAGTGAGGAGTCAAATAAAATAAATTTTTCCATAAGAATTATAGTTCTGTTTGGTTTTCTTAAGTTATAAGCTGCTCGCATCCTATCTTGTACTATTGCTTGGTGGCACCCTGGGGCAATAATGACTCTAAGTTGCCTCCTATTCCTTTGTTTGAATATGTAGTGCCTTTGAAAACTTTTCAGTGCCAGTCTTCATAAAGTAATGAGATGTAAAAAACCTGCAGTTTAAAAAAGTTCTTTAAGCTGTTTACTGCATTTGTTAAAGCATTTGTTTCTTGCTTTAGAAGAGTTGCAAACCTCGGCTTCAGTTTCAGTGTATATTAGTTAAGGATATGTGTTAAGAGGTATATAGACATGATGCTGACTCCGGCCTGGTTTTCAGCAACATGCCTTAGAGAGGAGCAACTAGTTCCTCCCCTATCCCCTCTTGCTTTCTGCATATGAGAAGTGACATATCCCCAGAGGAGAGTTTTATTTTGCTTGTACGCAGGCTCTACATGTGAACAGGAAGACCAGTTTTCCAAGATTTGTGTGTCAAGCTGACACAGGAGCAGCAGACCTCTCCTCTTCATATATATCACTCTCCATATGAAGAAAGTGATGATGGAGAAGAAAGAATCTAATCATTCCTCTAAGCATGTTGCTGAGAATCCAGTAACAGCTACATATGGCTTATTTTGTGATGTATTAATCCAATTTGCTGAACCGAAACTCCAAATAATTTTGAGAAATTAAAAATATGCATTCCATTTATTTGAAATAATTTCAGTTAATTAAAACCCCACTGTGTGAGCATATACTACACAGGATACTTCTTTATAATCTTAAAATAATAATCTTAGAATGACAGAGTTAGACCCTAAGGATCATCGAATATAGCCCATGTCAGGGAAGCATATTGAGGAATCCAAGTATCAGTTCTCTGCTAGTTGTATAAATATGCAAACCGGTAACCTGGTTTATTTTCGTAAATCATTCTAAAATTTTGTTTAAATGGTGTGAACTTATATTTTTCTTATATACATGGTTCCTGTGTTCTGTTTTCTTTTTAAAATAATGGGTTCCCATGTATTCAGAACTTCCACAGTAGTCTTGAAGTATGCCTACATTTTCCTCAAAAGTCCACAAGTTACTGAGAAATCGGAGGAAAAAGATATTCTTATGCAATGCTGCTGTAAGCAAGAAGGTATACAGTCCCTATTAATGGATTTGTCAGAGATTAGACAGACTAGAAATTGCTTTTTAAACTCATTAAGCAACTAATACCAGCACATACTGATTTTACCGTAAAACTCTAGGCCGTAGATGTTATGAAGTTGGTCCAATTCATCTAACTTGGCACTGCTAAACAGTATTTTCAAGCCCCTTGTGATGTTTCTCCTATCATGTGTTGGGATCCTCTCCAAGAAATAAAGCTTTACTTGCTTTTGTGACAGTGGATAATAAATTGACTGATATAATTCAGTCAGGGAGTTGAAAAATGCACTGAAAATAATGGGGCATAACATGCTAGGGTTAACATTTATTCATAGATAATGCAATTAAATAAAATGGACATTAACTTCAAGGTCAGTCACTAAAGTAATAAAATGGAATATTTTAATTGAATCATAATTGCTTCCTGTAGATACATGCAAGTCAAGTAAAATAGATGTCAGCACTGCAAATTATGATTCTTCCTCCTAATTAATCTCCTAATTCAGCATGGAGTTTTCTAAGGCCTAGGCCTTGTTGTGGGTTTATTCATCCATCCAGGTAGTCCTTTCTCTCTGCTTCCCACCCGGGAAGATCCCACATAGCAAAAAAATACTGAGCGTGTGATCGATTTTTATTCTATTATGCACTTCTGTTCAATTCCTTCTTTGTTTTATTTACGTAGATTAAGATCCTAATTGCAATGTAATTAAAAGGAATTTAAGGATTAAAAAGTAAGCAATATTATATAATATTCTATTTTTAAATCATTTTAATTGTGATTTCTGGAGTTTCACTCATTGGGTAGAAGCAACAGAATACAAATAATACAAGTAGTTGCAACAATATCAGTAGTACAGTGATGCATTTCTGGAGGTTTGTTGTATATGCACTCAAAAAAAGAGAAAAAGATTGAGTTGAGTTGCTCCATAGAAATAAAGCAAAATCCAGAACTGAGCAATATATTTATTAAGGTCTCTTGTATATGTGCAGATGTGCAAGGTTTCACTTGACAAGGTCATAAAAAATTAGAGAGAGGCTTGGAAGTTTAAATATTTTGCTAGGTGTTTCAAGCCCTGGATAACTGCAGCCTCTACTGTTTGTTGTTGTTGATATGTACTTTCACGTTGGAACTGACTTACAATGATCCTAATGGAGTTCTCATGGTAAGTGAGATATTTAAGGAATGGCTATACCAGTTCCAGAATTGCAGTTGATTTTCTATGGCCAAGTAGGGATTCAAACCCTGATCTCCAGAGTCCTAGTCTGTCTGTTTATTTGCTACACCACACTGAGTATCACAGTTTCCTCTGCAAATTAGAAGGTCAGCTAAATCTTCCAGGGTCACAAGTCTTCCTTAAAAGTCTTTTGGGAAGGAGGTACCCTCCCTCTGCAAATAACAGAGACTTTAGTAGAGAGGCAGAGAAATTACAGTCCTTTAACAATAAAGCTTCTTCAAAAGCCTCCATTTTATGAATGTGGGATATTGTGCTTCGGTATCCATGATTCCATATTATTCTACCCAGGCTTCGTGCTCTCGAGAGGACACTCATACGGAGCGCGTTACCATGGTCTTTCGAGACTGAAGGATGCCTAAGATTCATGATTCAAAACACCAGGAAATTGCTCAATAGTCAGCAGATGGTTTTTGGAGTAAAAGTCCCAGAATCTTCACCACTCGCTGTGCTGGCCAGGATGTCTAGTCCAAGAACATCTGGGGATCCAAAACTGGGAACCAGTGGTCTACAGGATACCATCCTTTGCTCACTACCATTTACACTTGTTGAAAAACAGCCCTGACAATTGCATCGTGTTTGGGTGAGAAATGGTTAACTGATGAGAAAAGAAGTCATTTTCTGGGATTTTCCCTTGGTTGGTATCACTTTTTGAATGGTAGTAAGCATAAGAAGATATCCTGTACACCATCTTGACTGCTGCCATTGGTGTTGTCAGCATCCAGTCTTCCCTTTGCCATGTAAAGTTTGCCATTCTTTTCCCTGCTAGCAAAGCAGCATGATATTATGCAGCAACATAAGGCCATTTCCTTGTGTTTTGAATTGTTGGTACAGAAGCACAGTATCCCACATTCATAAATCAGAGGTTTTTTGAAGAATGTATTGGCTTTTTTAAAATGGAAGTTTAAATAAACATATGTTACACACAAAATCCAACATAAACTTCTTTCGCGTAAAATTACCCAGTGCTAGACAATCCCAGATGATCACATGTTCTCTACTATGGTTGCTGGGAGGCAGCGGAATCAAGAACAGTTTGGATGTTACTCTAGACCTTCTGTGCCAAAATATTTAGAAGATCAGTTTTTGGACTTAATGAAATAGTGAAGCAAAAGTATGAATAAGTACAGTATATGCACTGGAGAACCATCAAAACCATTAAACCTCTCAGGTAAACTAATATTGCCATGTCTGCTCCACAGAATGTAGACGGTAAAGCTGTGCTCCAGTTTCCAAACCATTTCCTTACACTAGGCAACCTGAGGAAGAAAAGCTAAATTGGACCAAAAACTTCTGTGCATGTTTTCTAAAAGATGTCCCCTCACGATTTGAATTAAAAAGAGAGAGAGAGAGAGAGAGAGAGAGAGAGAGAGAGAGAGAGAGAGAGAGTTTGTCACCAGAAACCAAGGTCCAGAAACCAAGGTCCAAATAATCCATACTATGTGAAAGAAAGTGAGGAAACACAGGGATAAAAATCAAGTCCTTTGAAATGTGGTGTTGGGGGGAACAGCCTTTCTGGCCGCAGACATGGCAAGAAAAATAGAATCAATCAAATCAAGCCTGAATTCTCCCTAGAGCAAAAAGGAGTAAACTAAAGCTTTCCTAACAGACATACATAATAAAAATAGAGAACAGACCAGAAAGGAAAATATTGCTGGAGAAGGTTGATGGGGAAAGTAGGAAGAGTGAAAGTCCTAATATAAGGCAGATTTTCTCAATAAAGGAAACCAGAGCTATTAATTTGCAAAACCTGAGCAGAACTAACTGGAAAACACATTATTGCTAAGAAGGAGGGGACAATAGAAATAGGGAACATCCTAATATTTGATATTGTTGGTTTGCAAGATATGAGCAGAGCTGTTAATGATATGACATTTGTGAGGTCGTTAACTCATATAGTAAGCACACATCAGAAATTATTTGAAGGAACATAATATCTTTGGAGTTCTTTTCTTAACCAGACAATTATAGAGTTGTGGAAGATGGGAGGGATGGTTGAAACAATGGCATAGTATAAGCATCAAATAAGACCACAATGCAAAAAACAGTAATTCCACAGTTTAAACTAGTGAGATTCTGAATATTTGTTTTCTATTTTTAAAAGTACTGTATTTTAAAATTATTTTTACAACCAGACACAGAATCCTTTTGCCAGTACAAATGTCTGTTTGGACCCAAAGCATTAAAAAGTTGAGAGTCGTGAGTGATAGGGTTAAACGTTATGATTGTCCCAGACCTGGAGCTGATCTCCCCTTTGAAAACCTGTGTCAAGAGCCTGATCTTAGAAAATCTGAGACAATATTTATTAAAAGCAATAAGGACTGAAACAAACAACTCCTCTGTGCTTTTGTAATGCAAAATTGCTTTGAATATGCCTTAGAACTTTATATGATCATTCCCTGGAGATACATGACAAAATATCCCTTTCTGGAGGACTGTCACTCCATTATTTTCTTTAAAGAAAGTATTTTTTTTACAACTTTTCAAAGAAAAGCTATATTTCGACTGTTTCAGTGACCTTTCATTGTCCGCCAAACATCTCTCTCCCAGCCTATGAAGCTGAGACCATGTATCATCTTGCAAGGCACATAATGGTAAACCTGTTCCATGTTTCCCCAGTCTTGCAGCAACATTTTTTTTTCTTATTTAAAATGTCTTTTTTGTCAATCAACATTTCAGTCCTTGTAGCCTGGATTCTTTCCAAATTTTAAAAAAAAAAAGCCAGTGGGACCAGTGGTTCTCTTTCAAGATAAGCAAGATTTTGCCCAGACTTCCCCAAATATGAAACAAAGCAAGAATAGCCTGTCTGCTATATATGTGGCAGATTTGGTAGTGACCCGAAGCCCAGTTTTAAAGTTTTTTGTTTGGACTGTCCCCATTTTTAGAATTGCCTTGTTCACTCCTTTGAACAAAACAATGAATAGGAAAGTCTCCCCCCACCCCCAGTAGTACCACTAGCAAAAATTGTTGCTTTTTTTCCCATTCCTGATCTGGAACATTTTCCTTAGTAGGAAGGCTGAAACCAATTAGGCAACATGACTATGGGAGAAAGTGACAAAAGGTTATAAAATATGGAAGGTAGGTTTAGAAGATTTGTATCCCTTCCACTCAATTAGAATTCAATGAAATTAACACCTGAAAAAAAGAGTCTCTTATTTTCAGATGCAGAATGCCACTCTTTATGATATACTAGAGACAAACAACAAGGAAGATTTTTGCATTGCTGTCATGATTGTAAGAGGCATAGTGGAGTTGGGATGAGGGGAAGAGAAAACGGTGGGCCAGATGCTTGATCAGATCCAGGGAGGAAGTTCTTGTGTTTGTTGTCTGACTGATGGTGGTAGAAGAGGAGGCAGATGTTTGACTCTTAACAAAAATGAACTTAGAGTAAAGTCATGTATGTTGGAGGGGAGTCAATCTGTTAAAGCCTTGCTTTTGTTGACCCCTCAACTTCATCCCTAGGCAGCATGGCCCAAATCCTCATCGGGGATGATGGGAATTGTAATCCAGCAACATATGGATAGCTGCAGGTTCCCTTTTTCCAGCAGCAAAAGAATTAAGACTCCTCGCCTGTTTTGCTTTTGAAGCTAGGCTAATAGTATGCATACATGTCATATCACATCTAATGTAATCATAGGGAAAGACCTAGGGCACACATGTGCTGGAAAGAACTTTTATCAAATAACTCGTAGAACTGTTTGTTGCAGTAAGTCATAGTAGTCTTATACAGATCAGTGGTCCAGCTGCATATTTTGATGAAATTTACCATTCTGAAATCAGTCCCACCACTCGACATAAGGTAAAATGAAAGGGTCCTGCGAGTTTTCATTTTTAATGAGGTTTATAGGGTTGTCAAATCTGATGGACTCTCTCCATTATCATAATGGCACAGTCCGTTTTCCTTTTCTATTTGATGATTTTTTTTCTGAATGGAAAGCAGGCAATGAAACAATGTGTTTTTCAGTTGTTGTACAAGGCAAAGGAAATGAACTTATTTTTTCCCAAGGATGGAAATCAGTTGTTCAAAGGGAATAAGAGAGTGAGTTCTGGCTAAGGACGTCTATGTTTGCCTCAACATTATTTTTTGATATACAGGAACTGTTTTCCAAAGGAGACGGTTTTTTTAAAAAAAGTAATCTCTGACGCCCAAGCATTACTTTGTTCTCTCAAATATATTTTAACATCTCTTGGCAGGTTTAGATCCAGATAAACATCTAGGAAAAACACTGGATGAAATGGAACCTTATCTTTTGGAAGTAAGTATTATTGAAAGTATACATGAAATATTTTGTGCTTCAAGAAAAAATGGAAGAAACTAAATGTGGTTTCTTAGTTTTTAAAATCCTGGCATTTAGAATCAAAACGTTAGCTAAAATTTACTCTGCAAAAAAAGAAGATAATCTAGCTCTTTTGTCCACATGTTAAAAATGTTCCATTTTAACAAATGCTACCCGAGTCTATTTTTGAGATAGGAAAATAAGCAAGGTTTATGCAGTTTTAATCATTCTTGGGGTACATCCATTTACATCAATAAAACTTAGACATGTCTGTCTTGTCTTATTGGATTGGTCTGGATTGACCCTTTAATATTTTTTCTACATTTTTTTGGTCAAAGATAACGTTATTTCTCTAATGTATGAAGTGTATCGTGCCTTCATCATAAAATGATGAATTATAGCAGGAGTTGTTTATTAATGGTATTTTATAACTCACAAGTAGATTGATTGCTACAAAGCAGATTTATCTCCATGTAAGCAAGGCTGGGGAGCCTTTTTCAGCCCAAGGATTCCATTTTGTTTCAGATAAATTTTCTGGGGCTGCATTCCTTTGCTGGGTGGAGCTAAACGTAAGCAGAGTGCAAGCCTATTTTATCTAAAGATCTTCCTGCTCGTAATGGAATCTTAGAAGTTGCATTTTGACTATTAAATGGGGAAAAACCTACATAGAATCTGAGAAACTACCAAACAAAGTAATCTTGAGGAAGGGTTTGTGCATAGTTGGGAAACTCAGAAGGACTAGATTTAGACTTCCTTCGCTCCCAAGCCTTGATCAAACTTTAGATGTAGGTAATTGTAGTCAGGGAAAATTTCCCTCAGGAGAGGTTTCGAATAACAGTGGAGAAAAAACAGGGACTAGTGGTTTACAGCAGACTATTTATAATATTAGAGTTCATTGTGGTACCCTGGGATAAATGGCATCAAGTTTCAGTCTTCCGCATTGTGAAATATGGCTTCTATTCTGATGGTACATATACAATAGAAAAAAGGGATCGTGAACTGAAGTTCGATGTCTCCATACAAGGCTCAGATTTAGCAGAAAGCCTATTCTGGTGGTGGTTGTAGATTTTGAGGGCTGTTTGGCCATGTTATACAGGTTTTTCTTTCTAATGTTTTGCCAGTCTCTGTGGCTGGCATCTTCAGAGGACAGGACTTAGAACTCTGTCTGTGTCCTCTGAAGATGCCGGCCACAGAGACTGGCGAAACGTTAGGAAGAAAAACCTCCAGAACACAGTCAAACAGCCTGAAAAACCTACAACAACCATCGGATCCCGGCCATGAAAGCCTTTGAGAATACAAAGCCCATTCTGTTTTGTGTAGTAGTTTGAAGAAATGGCGTGTGGGATGAAGGAGCATGGTAGCACAGGAAGAAAGAATCCGAGATGCATTTTGAAGAGAGGGCTCATCCCACTGATGTTCTGTATCCTGTGAGGAGATAAATTGGATGAATGTCTTATAAAAGGAGGAAAGGCAGTATGTAAATTCAGGAATAAAGAAAAGTAAACCTAGTTACTCCTAGTTTGTAAAATAACCGTAACTACCTACTGAGTTTGACCCAACTCCGGGAGACAGTGGAAGACAGGAGGCCTAGCGTGCTCTGGTCCATGGGGTCAAGAAGAGTAGGACACGACTTAACGACTAAACAACAACAACAACCTACTGAGTTAAAGAGGATGACTGCAAAATATTAAGATATAACAAGAGTATTGTAAACATTTCTAACTACCATAATTTCCCCCAAAGGGTTTGTGTACTCTTTCCCAATAACTTTGGTGCAAGTTAATAAGAAGAAATCTGAGGTAAAATAAGTTTAGCTATAATCCTCTCAGATCAGAGCACAATGTTTAAATAACAACCAAAAAATGTAGAAATGCTATGGCAGACACATTTATTGCTAGAGATAAGGAAATAAACAGAGAAAATGTTAGTTCTAACAAGCCGTAATTTCACAAGCTGATAATAGTAGACAGGTAAGTTATAAAACACCAGAAGAACCTACACAAGATAGCTTGAGAGAGTTAGAAATTTAAAATACTACCTATCTAGCTGAAGAAGCCAATAGAGTCCAGTGAGCAGAACGTTGTTAATTTCAGCCCTTTATTCACTTTAATAAAATACTGATTTCTTTGCATATGAAATTGATGCAGTAGTGTAGCTTGTTTTCGGGTGATGTGCTGGGAAGAAAGCAAGGTAAACCAGTGCAGCTTTTAATCTTAGATAGTAAGTCATGATATGTGTCTGACTGAAACGCAGGTCAAATATTAACAATTGCATTTAGCTTCTGCAGTTTAACTTGATTGTCTCCTGTATTTCCCAATGCTGTCTCTTTGAATGGTGGTGTGGGGGTAGTTTGTTGAAGGATACCATAAGTGAAACAGCAGATGTACAGATTCTTGATACAGAATCTAGTTTGGGGTTTTTTGTTTTTTATTTTTGGTTTTCTTCGGATGTCACTTTGAATGCCAGGATGTATGACACACACACATGGATGAAAAGTATGATTATGTCTCACTGTGTCCAGACGGAAAGGTTTGTATGTGGTTTGGGATAGCTGTGGAGCTTCCAAGTTAATACACTTTTCCATTGATTTTCATACTGGGCCAATAAAAATCATTGGGCCATATGGGTAAACCCTTACTTGTACAGGAAATTATTGGGTATTGATGCTATTGTTGCCCAAAGAACTCCTGAATATTATTGCCAAGGTTATTTTGTAAGAGTTGGTGTTGATTTCCAAAGATAAGTCTAAACAATTGCTAGAAGAGAGATACATCACTTGTGAAGATTTGTGATGGAGTTTTTGTACAATTTTAGGCTTGACCAAAAAGCAAAGTAGTCTGGCAGTGTACTCTCCCTTTTCATCAGTGGTATAAGTGGAGTGGTTTCTTCCTTCAGCAACCTCACAAATTATGTGTTATGTTGGTTGAAATCCTATTGCTTAGTAAAGTTATAGTGGTTTAGGTCCATTGAATGATTGGGGATTAGATGTGTCAACTCTACCAAAAGTTCCATTGATTGCAACAGGTATTTATTTATTTTAAATATTTTTACCCTGCTTTTCTCTTTAAAAGTACCCAAGGCAGGTTCTTTCTAACTTACTCATAATAAGTCAAAACTAGAGTAGACCTATTTGAATAAATAGAATGTACAGAGCAGATGACTTACCAAATCCCCACTGATTCAGTGGGCCTACACTGCTGCAACCTATTTCACTAAGCAACAGGATTTTAGCCATTATAATTAACTTATAAGCTTAGCCTCTTCAGTCATTATGAAATGCATTGGCAGCACAGTTTTATCATCTGCAGTACAGATGGCTGTGTTACATCTCCTTCACCTCAAAAAAATTATTTGGGTTCTCCCCACCAAATCAAATGGTGAGAGAAATATAAGAAGTAAGACGAGATCCATGTGAACTTTTAAAGTTACATACTTTTGCAGCAGCTAGTAAAAGAGATGAAATTACTTCCCCCTTTTTTCTGCTTGTATTGTTTATTATAGATTTTATCATATTTGAACAATGCAACAATAACCAACATCTTTTTCTAGATGTGGTTTCCTTAGCAGTGCTGAAGGCACTTCAGTAGGGGAGTGTGAAGAAAAGTTGCTCAGTAAATACACTTTCTTGTTGGTAAGGGTTCTGTAATTTGCTGTAAATGTCAGTGTACATAAATATTTTACTAGATATTTAGCTTGCTTTATAACTTAGTGAAACTGAAGCATAAACACCAGCTACAGAGAAAGTTGAGGCTCTAGTTCTAAAAATACTTCCTTTGAATTCTGTCAGGGGGTGGTGTGTGTGTGTGTGTGTGTGTGTGTGTGAGAGAGAGAGAGAGAGAGAGAGAGAGAGAGAGATAAATAGAGAGAGATCAGAAGGCATTGTGCAATTTTGGAATTGTTCCCTTATTTGCCATTTTTTCAGTTCCCAATTCTTAAGCATGCTGTTGGCTCATATAAAACAAATCTAGCCCAGATAAATATAAAAATAAATGTATATTTGTTCTTTTCCCCGGTTCAGTCCTAGAGAATCTGGGCTGGTAATAACTCGGAAAGTGGAACCTTTTTTTAGTATGCAAACTTTTGGTTGTGCCTTCACAATCACAAGGATAGAAAACTATAATGACCGCTGTGCGGAGTTACCTCAAAGTGGTGGTGTCAGCGGAAGTGTACTAAATTAGTATTAAAGTGTCTACAGTACTGTATAGGCATACATTTCTTCTTATTCCTTTTGCCTTAAATAATATGGCTACAACAATTTTTAGTTGCTTTCTGCCTTTCTTCCTATTGCTGATTCATTGTTCGGCTGTACTTGAACTTCATGCTAAGCTACAGTTTATTATAAAAGGAATGAACTGCACTCCATATTCGATTTTGCACCCTTCCTGTTTCCTCTAGGTTTGTCACAAAGAAAGAAGCAAATTTAGCATCCATTATCAAAATTTTGCACTGCATTCCAACCCCTGTGACTTCTGTGACTTTTCTTACTGCAATGTAAAATCTGAATAAAATTCTAGCTCATGCTGTTTTAAAAAGGAAACCAAACAATGTATCTACATTGAAATGCACCAGATCATTGTTTTGTAGCTGGAGTCTATAGTCCAGTATACTATACATAAGGTCAGTTACCTGGACATATGCGTCCGTGGCCCGCTCCACCTATTTTCATCTATGGTGGATTGCCCAGCTGCGACCATATCTTGATGGGGGGCCCTCACTATTCTTGTCCATGTACTCGTAATCTTGAGATTAGACCATTGTAACCCACTCTATGTGGGGCTGCCTTTGAGATTGATGCGGAAACTTCAAATGGTGCAGAATGCGGCAACCAGGCTTCTTAGTGGGGTGAGGAAATATCAGCATATCTCCCCCACTCTGGCTGCTTTGCATTGGCTGGCCATACGTTTCCACATTGACTTCAAAATGCTAATGATGATGTACAAAGCCCTAAACAGTTTGGGACCTCGATACTTGGCAGATCGTCTTCTCTCACCTAGATCTACCCGAATCACCTGACATAGCCAGCAGGGACGGCTGAGGGGCCTAACGCTGAGAGAGGCCCGGAAAGAAAGAACAAGAAACCAGGCCTTCTCGGCAGTGGCCCCTCGGCTATGGAACAGCCTCCCAACAGAAATCCCTCTGGCACCCTTGCTGGGTGTTTTTAAAAGCCATTTTAAAACTTGGTTCTTTAGGCAGGCCTTCCCTCCAGTCAATTAACTGATCTTTATTCTTTGTCTTTTACATTATTTCATCTTGGCAATGATTTACTTAGTGTTAAAATTATGATGTTTTAAAATGATTTTATGATATTTGTTATAATGTGATGTTTTTATTATGATGTAAGCCGCCCCGAGTAGACTTGTCTTGGAGGGCGGGGTAAAAATCTAATAAAGGTAAAAGTAAAGAAAAGTAGGTCAAATCATTAGATGTTTGATCGCAAATATTTTGTGCCTAGCCTCACATTTTATTCTATTTGGTTCTTGCAGCATTCTAGCAGTTTTAAGTTAACCCTGATACGTTGCAGCCCTGAAGAATTTACTTATACTGGATAGAGTTTAGATGGGTAATATGAAGCTAGAAGAATTAAAAGCTATTACCACCAACAGAGAAAAAAATTAGATACCATTTAAAAGAAATTGTGTATTCACTAGAGCTGTACAGTATGTATCTGATATATAGCCACAAGATAAAAGTCCTCCCCTCCCCAGATTTGGTTCTGGGCATGATTTTATTACTCGGGATGAACTGCAGTTTTGTTCCGATTGATTGGAAGTCCAATTCATCCCAATTTAGACCCGAACCCAATTTTAAATTTGAAAATCTTACTCTTTTCATCTTTAGTTGACTTGCACTGGAAGATGCAAATGGTGGCAACCTTTTTCTGCCTGCACACAAAAACATTACATTAGTGAGGCTCATTACATAGGTGGCTCACAACAATTAATACTGAACAATTGTAACAAGTTTAAAATACTATACAAAACTATGTTTAAAAAAACTAAAGATTTCAAATTTTAAAACATTTAAGAAACCTTTTAAATATCTAAATGTAGATATTTAAATAGAGCATTCCCTAGAACCTCACAAATTACAAAGAACCTTGTCAAAAATTACAAAGAGTCTTTATTTGACTAAAATAGGTTTTATTTGCACAAGTTCCTGTGGACTATAGCTCACATCTTCAAGTGTATGTCACTGTATGTGATTAACATGTGTACAGTACTGATAGACCCAAGGGGGAAAAGTGAGAACAGAACAACACAATTTGAAATCACAGTCAGATTACCAAAGAAACAACCTGGGGCCAAAATGGGAGGAAGATGGAGATTGGACTACTTGTCTTTGCCTAATTAAACTGCTATTGCTACACTGAATTCCACAAACAAATTCACTTAAATAAGCCAATCATATTGAACACCTGTTCTCAACCTTTTGTTTTGTTTTTGTTGTTTTTTGTTTGTTTTTTTACTACCGCCATAAACACAATATGAAAGAAATATAGGCTGAGTTTGTAACAGCTGAACAGAGTGGTTGAGGATGGGACGTTTCAAGAGATATAATTCATAGAGTCACCATAAGTCAGAGGCAACTTGACGGCAGATAACAACAAGGATAGGTTTGGTGCAAGGAACATGCTACAAATGTTGCATTGCTTTGCATATCAAATACAAACTGAAAATGGTTGTTCTGGGTTTTTTGGGCTCTTTGGCTGTGTTCTGAAGGTTGTTCTTCCTGACGTTTCGCCAGTCTCTGTGGCCGGCATCTTCAGAAGATGCCTCTGAAGATGCCGGCCACAGAGACTGGTGTAACGTCAGGAAGAACAACCTTCAGAACATGGCCAAAGAGCCTGAAAAACCCAGAACAACCATTAGATCCCGGCCGTGAAAGCCTTCGCGAATATAACGAACTGAAAAGTTTACACCTTAATTATTTGTTTCATTTCGCTGTTGTATGAAGTTAAAATACTGTCAGTTTGCTTTTACTATGTTGCTTCCCAGGGCACAGAAATCAGATACATTCAGCAGCTTTCAGAGATTCATAGTTACATTTTGAAGTTGTTTGCAGGGTTAAATGTATTACCATATTTTTTGCTCCATAAGACGCACTTCCCCCCCCCAAAAAAAGTGGGGGGAAGTCTATGCGTCTTATGTAGAGAAGCTGGCGATTTCGCCCCATGGGGGGAGCCTCGCAAGGGTCTGAGGGAGCCTTCCAGGACCCTTGCGAGGCTCCCCCCACCCCCCACGGGGCCAGCAGGGGCAAAATCACCAGCTTCTAGGACCTTTTCTGAGCCTCTTAAGCCTTGCATTACATTTATTACGCCTTCCACTTTAAAGCCTCAATTAAGTTACAAGGAAAAACATGCCCATCTGCTGATAGGGGTTGGTGTACACCTCAACTTTGAAAGCAAATTCAAAAGAAGCACTTGTTCGTACAGGAAGCTTGGGTATTCCAGCCATGGATAAAAAATAATCCACTGGGAGATCTAAATCATTTGATGTTGGTGTCCAGGAAGGATTTGTGGCACCAAAGAGGTAATATTACAATAAACAAATTCAGAAAACCTTTATACAGTTACTATTTCAAACTTGTTATGCCTGCTGAGGATACTAATGAAGAAGAGTAGACATCTGTTCTGTTGTTCTAAATATAACAATAATGTGTCGTCAAGTCAATTCTGACTTATGATGACCCTTTTTAGAGTTTCCTAGGTAGAGAATACCCAGAAATAGTTTGCCATTCCCTTTTTCTGGGGGCATCCCGGGACTGTTCAGCTCGACTGAGGCAATACCAGCTGGGATGCACATAGGAGAATTGAACTTCCCAACCTTTGGCTCTGCAGCCTACCCCACCAGCCAGCTTGCTCTAAATATAGGCCTTTTAAAATGCCTGTTGTGACTCCTTCTACCTGGTGTGGGTCTCTTGTTTCAAGCAGCTTTTCAGCAGTAGTTTTTGGCAGAAAGAAGAATAAGCTGTTTTGACTAACTGTTTTGTAAGTTGTCCATTCTTATTGCATCAGCATTAATTATTCTTGATGGATTTGTCCTACAAGAACCTTACAGCAGCTTCTGACAGGTGGAGCTATCTTTTATGTCAGCAGTGTGAGCTTTGGAAGTGAAAGCTTGATTAAGTGAATGTTTGGTTATTTTTAGACAAAGAGATATTCTCTCATTAAAAGGAAAATGTCTGATAACGTAGGCTTGGGGAAGATAATTTGATCTTTATTTGAAAAAAAGATTTCAATTTAGCATCCAAAATGGGTAAACAGACATGATTTAATTATATGACAGATAACATCTTCATTTGAGCTATATATATTTCCCCAAGGTAAAAGGTTGAAGGGGAATGAAAGCAGAAGAGTCCTCTTAAATATTCCAGTTTAGTCAGGCAGGTAGATTAAAAATGTGATCAGGAGTCCAATAAAAGGATTAAATTCAGGCACACTTTTGCTGCATTCAAATGTCATGATGTGCTTCTGCTTCTGCAGTGTGCTGTCTTCACCTTGCAGAGGTTCGTTCCAGGTTTATGAAGGCCTGTGTGAAATACATTATTTTCCTACTCCTCTAAAAGAGCACAAACTTAATGGAATATTCATACACTCATCTGATACAATTTGGGATTTAATCTGAACATGCACTGGGTGGAGTTTATACCATAACTTATACTAGATGTTGAATCCTCCTTTTCTTACCATTAAGTAAGTGACTACACACCTGAAATTAAGGGGAATTTTCTTTGTAGACACACAAAAGTATTGCTGTCCAGCAACAGGAGCATGGGGAAAGTGGTGTTAAGAAAGAAGGAATAGATACTTTTGATATGTTGTCATCAACCTCCAAAAATTTAGGAAGGTCAAGACTGTAAATCATGTGGAAATGTTAATCCTCCCTGTTGACCTCCCATTTTCCATCTACACCAAATTTCCTCCACTTTCTTTCTTGTATGAGAGATATAAAAGTGCTATTGGGTTTAAAGATAAAATGAAAATGTAGCAAATAAAAGAGATAGTAGAAGTTAGGAGCCAGGCTGACATGTTTCCTACATCTGTGTTATAAGTGGTTTTTCATGATTTGTCCTAAAATTGGTGAAATTGTATTATTTCATAATTGCTGCAGGTTTTTTGTTTAGAGAGCTTATAATGTAGTTGTTCTTTACAAGCATCCTATCCCCCATCCATTATTGTATTAGATGTCCTATCTGTTCCAATACAGCTGGAAAAATCATATGCTAGATTTCTGTAGTTAATAGAAATGTCACTGAAAACTCAGTGAAATTTAATGCTTTTCACTGAAATTGTGTTTTGTTTTGAGTTTTGGGGCTCAACCAAGCACTCATTGGCTAAGCAGGGAGACAACCTGTCCTGCCTCTGTGCTGAGGTGGTTGGCTGTGTGGGGAAGAAGGGAAGGGCCAGTTGGGCTCCTGTTGGGATTGGCACACCCATGATGATGAAGGACCCCAGAGCCACACAGAGCCCAGTGAATAGCCTGGACGGTTCTGGGGGAGGAAACTGGGCCCCCATGGCACTGTGGTACTGCGGCTCATATTCATATCCTCGAGATATTAATATGAAGCACACATTCCTACTTACAATACTTTGTGGACATTGTCATCTATTTTAAAAGCCAGTTAAAGGATTAATTGATAGCTTCTGAACAAGGAGCATCTGGTGAGGAAATAAGTTCTGCTCAGTAAGGGCTCTAGTGTTAAGCTCCACTCCAGCCCCACAACAAAGCTTGATTCTGAATAATACCGGCCTCCTGAAGAGATTGAAAAAGCATGGAAGGCAGGGAAACAATCATGGATTTCACTGGATTCAGCTTTGTATCATTTGGTCAGAGGGAAAAATAACCAAAAGAAGCAATGTCAGTCCAGGTAGTTTTACCTCCATGTGAATAAAACTATATGAAAAACATTATATGAGAATATATACCGACTTTCTATTGTTTTTAATTAATTCAATGAATGCTTTACTGGTGTTGCTGATATGTATGATTTATAAGCACATGTACCAAACAACAGGCTATGAGTTCTAATAAGCTTTTCAAATGCATGAACAATGATCCCACACTATGTTACATTTGTTGCATCTTGCCATAATCCAGTGCTTCCCAACCTTGGGTCCCCAGATGTTCTTGGACTACAACTCCCAGAAATTCTTGCCAGGACAGCTAGTGGTGAAGGCTTCTGGAAATTTTAGTACAAGAACGTCTAGGGACCCAAGGCTGGGAACCATTGCCCTAACCCAAAGTTCACCTCTGAATCTCTATTTCCTACTGCCACAGACCTTAGTAGTTTCTCAAGCTGTAACATTACCTTGAGATGAACTCCATTCAACACAGTGGGATTTGCAACTAATTAAGCTTGGATTAGCATTTGGGTGCACAAGATTTAAGCGTCTGCTACCAGTGCAACATAAATCTGAGGGCCACGTGTCCTTATGTGTCTTCTCCTATATTAGATAACATTTATTTTTTTATTTTTCAGCTCTCTAAGAAGTATGGAGGCCATATCTGTGGAGAAGGTGGAGAATATGAAACATTCACTTTGGATTGCCCTCTGTTTAAGAAGAAAATAGTGGTGTAAGGATCTGTGCCTTTCCTTTCCTTTAAATTTTCGTCCTGGGAACATATTAACATTTCGCTTGAGGCCACTTCTGTTGGCAGCCGAGGAACGTGTCCTCTAAGTTCACAAACACTCACTTTGTTTAACACTGGCAAAGTCCTCCACTAACCTAAATCAATGCCTGACAAGACGAGGCCTTCATAGAAAGCTATAAACTTTTTAGACATTTGCACTTTCGTTTACTTGCTGATTATGGCCTGCAGTAAAACTGGTACCTACATACTGACACTTTTATCCTTTCATGAAGTGCGAATTGCCTGTAATATTTATCTTTCATTACAGCTACATTTGATAAACTGCCACATCAGTAGCCTGTGGGTTCCATTAACTCTGTTTCCCTTTTCTCTCTCTCTTTCTCTTTTCCCTTTCCTCCCTTTTAACATTAGCAACTTAGGATGATAATGCTAAACATTTTGCTTGAATTACTAAAGGATGTTTTTGAATCTTAATGTTTTGAATCAGCCCAATTTGCACTGAGTAGGTTATTTCTTTGCCATAAATTCTTAAAATGTATGTGTAGAGGTACAAGAAATTTCTTTATTCCTATGTAGATTTGTCGGTACAATTATGGTAAATAACTTACCCTGCATTTATTAAAGGATATATTTTGACTGCTATTATTCCTTTTTCATCTGGGTTTACAGATTGCCTAATAAAACAGTATCACTGTCTACTCCATACCACTTTCAGACCAATAGTCATGGTGAAGGCGTAATTTGATTACAGTCTTCAAATGGCTCACTTGGGAGTAGCCCATTTGGCTACACTTGGGCAAAATGCTGTAAAAATCACCCTCCCTATAAACACAGAATTGATCTGGGTAGAATTTTTGCCAGCTAAAAATGCCTTTAAGGGTTATATCTATATCATTCTATGCTACTACCACACGAGGATCTGCAAAAGAGCAGGGTTAGCCATAGGCTTCAGCTAGTCTTAAAAGCTGTTGGCAACTAGGTAGAATTGTTGAAGTGTTCCAGAGTATTTTCAGGTTTCTAAGAGACAAAAACATGACTACCAAAAATTGCAAAAATGTTTGCAATAAAAAAATTAGAAATTGTTAAAAGATTTTCTCTCCCTCAGTTCAGTCATCATTCCTAATGGAAACTGCAGCCAAGAAATCAGAAGAATGAGACCTTTAAGGGCAGCTATAAAGGAACTAGGGAGAGAAAAAAACTCCAGTTGTAAGAATGTGTTGCTGGAGACCAAGATCAAGATAATCAGTACTGTGATATTCCCAGTTATTATGTGCCATTGTGAAAGCTAAACATTGAGGAAAGTTGGGGGATGGAGGGAATCAATTCATTCAAAACATTGTATGGAAGGAGAGCTTTACTGTGAGCTGCTGGAAACACAAATAAATGAGTGCTGAATCAAATCAAGCCTAAACTCACTTACGAACGAAACTGACTGAACTAGAGAGGGCTGTTCTCCTTTGGGCACATCATGAGAAGACAAGACTCAATGCCAAAGCCTGTAATGCTGGGGAAAGGTGAAGGATGTCGATGCACTACTAACTCTTTAGTATCAGTTTCACCCCCATTCTTTCTCAAGTTAATGTATTCAGTTGTTGCTAGGGTGCCTCGTCCCAGATGCTCGTCCACTATGGCTAAAGGTGAGAAATCGTAGGCGTGCTAAACGGGTATCATCTGGACAATATACAATTGAGAACCATTGTCTGATAGAAACAGCATTTCATTTTACTTGGTCACATCCTTGAAATGATTGTATATGTGTCCCTTCAGGTATTCATTGCCATCCTGAGGTAAGGTTGGTGGCTACAGTGGAGAAGTTTCTTTGTGGCTGATTTACTATCCCTGAGAAGTTGCGTAGCAGCTACTGTGTTATTTTTCCAGTGTTTTTCATTTTTTCCCAAGTTTTTAAAGAATATGCTGACGGTTTTGTGAATCTTCAGTTTTTTGAGGGGTGTAACCAAACAAAAAGACCACCTTTCGCATCCTCTGTTTACAGTCTTCATAGAGCTGCTCATCACTTCTCGATAATGTTAGGACTCAAATAGAAGAAAGACTGTTTCTTCATCCCATCCTTAGCATCTGCTCTGTGTCATCCTATCTTCATAATGCTTCATCTCTTACTGATGATGTTAGGATCCAAATTGGGGGGGCGGGGAATCTTTTCCTTAATTCTCTTAATTTAAGGAAGAAAGCACAAAAATGAGTGGTGCTCTGTTGATAGTCTGAACTAAACTAGACTCACTGAATTAATTACTGTATGATACCTCTACACTTATGCAAATCCCACTGAGTTGATGAGTCCATTTGAGTTGCGATAAATGGTAAGATACTGCCAGAATCTTGTAACACTTGAAAACAAACACATTTTATTTGTCATAGATTTTGTGAACTGTAAATGATGATGTGAGTTCTTATCCATAAAAATTTTTGCCAATGGAAAATTGCTAATCATTATGGTACCACAAGGATCTTTGATTTTTTTCCCTCCCATGATTGAATGACCATTAGTTTCTCATTTTGTGTGCACACATTTATATTTTGATTGTTTTATTGTCCTTAGTAATATAATTGAAGGGTATTACAAAAGTATTTAAGATAAATAGTAAGAAATGTTGTAGAAGTTGGTAGATAAATGTTGTTGGATATTTGCCTTTTTAAAAAGTTTCTGAGATTTATAGGGCAAAATCACATGATGGATGTCTGCTGGCAGAACAGCAGATTCCAGGACAACTGGGATTCTGCAGCCTTTCATGCACCCTAAGACTGGCTCTGGAGTTGGCTTTCGGCTGATCCAAAGGGCTACAATAGGAGAGGAAAAAAAGAAGGTCCCGTTGCTGTTGCTAGCACAGTGTTGCATCTAGTGCATAGTTAAGGCAGCTAACGGTGAAGTATAGGTAAAATAAGAAATTTATAATTAAAATTAATCAAATAAAAAAATTCCAATAAAAACCCCAAATAAAACACTTCAACAAGATATATCTTTCTCTTGCATCCCTAAAGGTAACATAGTAATAAAGAGCAGCCAGCTTGACAACAAAACAACAGCGAAACAGAGAAATAAGAACAACTGGAGCTTAATTACTCCACCCTAAACGTGTTTTTGCTTTTAGCTACCAGTAGGTGGGCTTTCCATTCTGATCTGTGGTAAGAGGCCGTGGCGCTTGGAGTAGCAAAGTGAACCAGATGTTGCAGTAGTTGGCAGAATTCTTACTGAGCAATTTCCTCCAAGAATGTCTGGGACCAGACTGAAAACTGTTATGCTTCTGTCCAGAAGCTTTTTCTGAGACTTCACCCTTTCCTACAAAGTGGAATGCATTAAAGAGAGAGTTTGAGAGACTTTTAGTCCTTTCAGTCTGTCAGAAAAGGCTCTGCTATGAGTGTGACATGGTTCTAAGGTCTGATCCACAGTTCAGATTAGGACAATTAGCATTTCGACTATTCTTCATGTGATATTTGACATGTTTCAACTTGTTACACATGCCTATTTTTTCAAGCCTTCCAAATTACCAGCTATTTCATGGTCCATAAGAACACCGAATTCTAGAACAAAGCAAAGTATGCTGCTTATATACCACCAAATACTGCTTAAAGCACTCTCTTGGCTGTTTACAACTTAATTATGCAGACTACATTCCCCCCCCCCCCCACAAGTGACCTGGGTACTCAATTTACCAATCTTGGAAAGATGGAAGGTTGAGTCAACTGATCTGGCTTCTGGAGCCTTGGATTGAACTCAGGTCATGAGCAGAGGCTTCACTGAAGTACTGCAGCTTAACCACTGTGCCACAAGGCTAATTGTGTGTATTATTCTAATTTTGTGCATTATTCATGACCTCTGTTTTTATTGTTTCACAGTGCTTTGGAAAAAATAATAAAAAAATATAAAGTGATAATTATTGAATTGTTCTTTGTACTCTCAGATAAATGTTTGTGTTGCAGGGATTCATCAGAAGTGATTGTGCATTCAGCAGATGCATTTGCTCCTGTGTCTTACCTTCGGCTAACAAAATTGCACTTAGAAGATAAGGCAAGTACAAAACTTCTCTATACATAAAAAATTAGGTTGGAGGCAAGTAGCAGTGATTAAAACACATATGCACAAGCAAAAGAACACACCATATTTAAATTCTGATATATAGCTAAAAATAATAATACTAAAACTTTACCTATTACCACTTTAATCTGCAAGGAAATCCCCATGTAAAGGTCTTGAAGGATTTCAAAGCTGATGCTTTGAGTATCCAGACATTTTACTGTTCTGATTGCCCTCCTTTGGACAGGTTGTCAATATGTGGTATAGACATAGTATTCCAAGTGCGGAAAGCAGAATAGAATGGCACTATTCCTTTGCTCTGGACACTGTTTTTCTGTTGATGCAACAAAGTATTGCATTCCCACTTTTCTCTGCTATATTATACTGTTGATTCATGTTCAGCTTGCAGTCTGTTAAGACCCCTGGATCCTTTTCACATGTACTACTGCCTAGTCAGCTGTCACCCATCTTATATTTGTGCATCTGATTTTTCCTATCTCAATTTAGAATCTCACATTTTTATCTGTTGAAACTCATTGGCCCAACTCACCAACGTGTTATGGTCGTTTTGAATCCTGATTCTATATTCTGAGATATTAGTTACCCCTTTCAGTTTGGTGTCATGTACAAATTTGATTAGCCTTACCTTCAGGACCTCATCTAAGTAATTTGTAAATATGTTACTAAATTCTTTTTAGTGATTCTTACACCACCTCTGTACCTATTGTGAGCACAAGCCCCTTCCCTTCCACGTGCACCAGTGCATTAGGCTGAGCACTGTTTTCCTTTAGGAAGAGGACAGAGGCGGAAAAAGTTATGCCTTCTCTCTAATGTCCCTTAGAATTTACTCTATTCTTTCCAGCTCAAAAATACCTTTACTTGTTTTTACCTCTCAGCTAATTTTGAACTTCAACCTTCCTAACCATCTTTCTGTACTTGCTATTGGTTTGTACTCTTCCTTTGTCCTTCCTTCCCTTTCATATACATGCCCCCTTTAAATCATAGCTAATCTGAAAGCTCTTTATGTAGCCACTCTGGTTCCCTTAGATATTTCCCTCTGTTCTTTCTTGTAGAAATAGTTTGTGATTGAATCTTTAGTATCTGACCCTTAAGACATTTCCATCCATCATGGGCTCTCTTCTTTTTGAGCACTTCTGACTTTCAGATATGATTGAGTATTTCCCGTTTCTTCAAACTTATTTTATTCTTAAAGTGCAATGTGCGTATTACACTTTTTCAATCTTCCCATTTCTCAAGATTACCAGTCCCTAGTAAGTATACTTACTTCCACCAGAAGTTCCCATTATTTTCCTCTTGCAGACCAGTTCCTCCTTGTCGATTAGGACTAGATCCACACTGTTAGTCTGGGCAGTTTCTGCTATCAGCTAGACTTATTTGACTGCCTGAGCATTTTCCTGATTTTTAATATTTGCAGTTGCCCCTAGTTTTATAAAGAACATATTTTACTATTATTTATCATTGTACCAATTTAAATTAATTTGTTACAGTAGGCAATTTGAAATATGGTTTAACACATCCCATGCATTCAGTAGGTCTACTCTAATAAGGAGCAGGCAAGGGCTTTTTGTGTTTTCACAAAAGAGGTCTAGTTTTCCTGTTCTGAGCTATTTCGTTGATTCTCAGAAGAAAGGGTCTAAAACATGAGTAGTTCATATTTACAAAAGGGGTACATAAAAATGTAATGTTACTTCCATAGGCCCTCTTTTGTGTAACCTTTTTTCATCCTTCATCTTTCAAATTACCTGAGAAATTTTCACCCAGTAACAAGGACTGCTATCAGCTGATAAGAACATCCAGGGTTTGGCTCTATTGGAACCCAGTGAGGAGTGCTCTTTGCTTTAGTCATTCCTTGTGGGTGGGATTACTGTGTGCTGCTAAGCTCCTTATAGCCTCAGTGCCTTCCTTCCTGTCTCTGCCTACATTTTGATCCTTTTCCCTTCCCCTGTTTTCTTGACCTCTGTTAGTTTGTTTTGTTTTTCTCTTTTTCTTTGGAATATTTTTGCTGTTGTCTGGCAGCCTGCCTATGCCAGCATGCCTCCTTCAGATTAATTTTAACCCCACTTCTTCCCCCCATCATTCTCTTTCTTTGATTATTACTGCTGTCTGGGGCTGTTCTGTTTGTTGAGGTATGATAGACTCAAGAGAAAAGGCGTCAAGTAGTAGAGGGCAGAGAAATCTAATATTCTAGTAGTTCTGGGTTGGAGGTACTTTGACTGTATTTTTTTACTTTATTAGTTTGCTTGATTTCCTTGGTTTTTGTGAGAAGGGGCAGATGGGTGTGTTTGTGAATTTTGCTGTTCTATCTTGTGTGTGGGTTTGTGTATGTGTGTTTGATTTCCATATTTGTTTTAAAATTTAAAAATTGTTACTTGGATAATTTACTATGTTAATTTTGTTAAAGGAATATATTTTGGTGGGCTTTTGGAGAACTGTTTTATTTGCTTCTGTGGAGGTGTTTCGGCCAGGAGGGTGGACTGAGACTGCACCACTGTGCACCTGGGCTTTGTGGTTAGTGGTGGTGGACGGCTATAGTGTTGACTGCTTTGGGAGTAGACTTAACATCTGTCACCATGCCTCTGCTTTTTTGGAGTAGATTTTAAGGGTTCTTTAGCACTTTTGGAATGCCAAAATACATGCACGGGAAAACACAAAATGAATGAGCAGCAAAGGCTTTTCTTTTTACGTAAAGGGAACAGTGCATGAAAATTATTAAAAGAAAAGAGACACTCTTCAAAGGAACCCAAAATGAAACAAATACAGTAAAAGTAAAGTTTTATTATGCGATCATACACCAGGTTATACAAAGATAAATACATAAAATAAATATGTAGTATAAAATCTTGCTGTAGCGTTTTGTGAATTATCATGGCCAAAAATAAAAACTTAGCCACTAATTATGTTATTATTTGATTCTCTTTAGACAACAGAAACTTCAGATAGCCTGTGGGAGGTAGATCAGTACATTTACTCATGATCGAGCCAAGATATCAAAAACGTTCGTTCCTATGTAAGCTATATTCTGAAATGATGTGCGCCAAGGGCTCAATAATTTCTTTACCTCAGGGACAGATCCTTTCACCTTATGGCATGTTATTAAAACACCCTTTTAAAAGGGCTGAGGGAAAGCAATTAAATTTAGCCCTTGAAAAGGCAAAGTGATATCTCGGTGCTGTAATTTGGTATAGATAGTTAGCCGGTTTGGGAAAGTTAAAATTTAGGCCAAAACATAGTAGTGAACAAGTCCTGCCTGCAAAAGCTAGAGAGTACTGAAGGTACTTCGATATGTTGAGTAAGTATTGGCTTAATGCTACCTTGAGGCTGTCTCAGTAAGAAATCCATAGAGAAGCCTAAGAGATGTAGTTTTTCTATAAATCCCTTATACCACGAACTGGCAAAGACATCTTTCTGCAAATAGTATAGGTTGTTGTTGTTGTTCAGTCATTTAGTCATGTCCAACTCTTCGTGACCCCATGGATCAGAGCACGCCAGGCCCTCCTGTCTTCTACTGCCTTCCGGAGCTGGGCCAAATTCATGTTGGTCGCTTCGATGACACTGTCCAACCATCTCATCCTCTGTCGTCCCCTTCTCTTGCCCTCACACTTTCCTAACATCAGGGTCTTTTCCAGGGAGTCTTCTCTTCTCATGAGATGGCCAAAGTATTGGAGCCTCAGTTTCAGGATCTGTCCTTCCAGTGAACACTCAGGGTTGATTTCCTTCAAGATGGATAGGTTTGTTCTCCTTGCAGTTCAGGGGACTCTCAAGTGCCTCCTCCAGCACCACAGTTCAAAAGCATCAATTCTTCGGCGGTCAGCTTTCTTTATGGTCCAGCTCTCACTTCCATACATCACTACAGGAAAAACCATAGCTTTGACTATGCGGACTTTTGTTGGCAAGGTGATGTCTCTGCTTTTTAAGATGCTGTCGACGTTTGTCATCGCTTTCCTCCCAAGAAGAAGGCGTCTTTTAATTTCATGTCTGCTGTCCCCATCTGCAGTGATCATGGAGCCCAAGAAAGTAAAATCTGTCACTACCTCCATATCTTCCCCTTCTATTTGCCAGGAGGTGATGGGACCAGTGGCCATGATCTTAGTTTTTTTGATGTTGAGCTTCAGACCATTTTTTGCACTCTCCTCTTTCGCCCTCATTACAAGCTTCCTTAATTCCTCCTCACTTTCTGCCATCAGAGTGGTATCATCTGCATGTCGGAGGTTGTTGATATTTCTTCCGGCAATCTTAATTCCGTCTTGGGATTCCTCCAGTCCGGCCTTTCGCATGATGTATTCTGCATATAAGTTAAATAAGCAGGGGGACAATATACAGCCTTGTCGTACTCCTTTCCCAATTTCTATTATTTTCCTCTATATCTTTGCTCTTTTCAGCAAAGCTCAGCAACCACACTAATTCCTCTGTGTATTCTTGTCACCTCTTCTTGATTTCTTCTGCTTCTTTGAGGTCCCTGCCATTTTTGCCCTTTATCATGTTCATCTTGGCACAAAATGTTCCTTTAATATCTCCAATTTTTTTTAACAGATCTCTGGTTTTTCCCTTTCTATTACTTTTCTCTATGTCTTTGCACTGTTCATTTAAGAAGGCCCTCTTTTATCTCCTTGCTATCTTTTGGAAGTCTGCATTCAATTTTCTGTAACTCCCTATCTCCCTTGCATTTTGTTTTCCTTCTCTTCTCTGCTATTTGTAAGGCCTCGCTGGACAGCCACTTTGCTTTCTTGCATTTCCTTTTCTTTGGGATGGTTTTTGTTGCTGCCTCCTGTACAATGTTACGAGCCTCTATCCAAAGCTCTTCAGGCACTCTGTCCACCAAATCTAGTTCCTTAAATCTGTTCGTCACTTCCACTGTGTATTCATAAGGGATTTGGTTTAGATTATACCTGACTAGCCCAGTGGTTTTTCCTAATCTCTTCAGTTTGAGTTTGAATTTTGCTATGAGAAGCTGATGATCAGAGCCACAATCAGCTCCAGGTCTTGTTTTTGCTGACTGTATAGAGCTTCTCCACCGTTGGCTGCAGAGAATATAATCAATCTGATTACTGTATTGCCCATCTGGTGATTCCCATGTGTAGAGTCACCTCTTGTGTTGTTGGAAAAGAGTGTTTGTGATGACCAGCTTGTTCTCTTGACAAAACTCTATTAGCCTTTGCCCTGCTTCGTTTTGAACTCCAAGGCCAAACTTTCCTTTTGTTCCTTTTATCTCTTGACTGCCTACTTTAGCATTCCAATCACCAAGAATGAGAAGAACATCTTTCTTTGGTGTCAGTTCTAGAAGGTGTTGTAAGTCTTCATAGAATTGGTCAATTTCAGTCTCCTCAGCAGTGGTGGTTGGTGCATAAACTTGGATTATTGTGATGTTGAATGGTCTGCCTTGGATTCGTATTGACATCATTCTATCATTTTAAAGATTATATCCCATTACAGCTTTTCCCACTCTTTTGTTGACTATGAGGGCTACTCCATTCCTTCTACGGGCTTCTTGCCCACAATAGTAGATATGGTAAGTCATCTGAATTGATTTCGCCCATTCCCATCCATTTTAGTTCACTGACGCCCAGGGTGTCAATATTTATACTTGCCATCTCCTGTTTGACCACATCGAGCTTCCCAAGATTCATAGATCTTACATTCCAGGTTCCTATGCAGTATTTTTCTTTGCAGCATCGGACTTTCCTTTCACTTCCAGGCACGTCCACAGCTGAGCGTCCTTTCGGCTTTGGCCCAACCACTTCATTAGCTCTGGAGCTACTTGTACTTTTCCTCCGCTCTTCCTCAGTAACATGTTGGATGCCTTCCAAACTGAGGGGCCCATCTTCCAGCGTCATATCTTTTAGCCTTTTGTTTCTGATCATGGGGTTTTCTTGGCAAAGATACTGGAGTGGCTTGCCAGTTCCTGCTCCAGGTGGATTGCGTTTAGTCGGAACTCTCCACTATGACTTGTCCGTCTTGGGTATCCCTGCACGGCATAGCCCATAGTTTCTCTGAATTACTCAAGTCCCTTCGCCACAACAAGGCAGCAATCCATGAAGGGGAATCATATAGTATAGGTAGCCACTGGTTATTGGGGCAGAGACCACCTTTAACCAATAACAAAACGCATGTATGTAGCCACGCTTGACATTCTACTGAGGGCATACCAGCAAATACAGAAATTTGCACTGTGCTAATTAGGACTAGGAATAGGATTATATTTAGGAAATACTCTTAATGCATTCCAACAATTTTCTGCCATCTGTGATCCTGCTTGTTTGGAATCTTTGGAAACCAGAGGCAGCCTCGTTCTGCTTCTTGCTCTCCTGCTAGAGTTTGGATGTCACCATAGGATCTCTAAACAGTTATGCTGTGTAGTATATAAACCAGTCTCCAAGGCTTTTCAGCCAGAGAGTTCTTCTCCCTACACTTCTTCTCCATGTTTGTTTGTTTGTTTGTTTGTTTAACTTATATGCCGCCCACACTACCTGAAGGTCTCTTGGCTGCTTACAGCATTTAAAATACAGTAAAAAGGCAAAATAAAAGGGCAAAATAATTAAAATGCAATTACAATATATATTCTAAAAATTGCCATCAGACCTACAGGTGATGTTATTTCAGTTAAAAGCCATTTGGAACAGGAAGGTTTTGACCTGGTGCCGAAATGTCATCAGCGTCGGCGCCAGACGAATCTCAGTCGGGAGGACATTTCATAGTCTGGGGGCAGCTGCCGAAAAGGCCCTTTCTCTACAAGCCGTCCCTCTTACCTCCTTGAGGGATGGCTCTTTCAAAAGGGCCCCCTGGTTAGATCTTAAGTGCCGGGTAGGTTCATATGGAAGGAGGCGATCCTTCAGGTATCCAGGGCAAAAGTCGCTTAGGGCTTTATACGTCAAAACAAGCACTTTGAATTGGGCTCAGGCAGCAACTGGTAGCTAATGTAGCTTAAACAGAATCGGCTTGATATGTTCCCTAGTGGCCCCACTACTCACCAGCCGTGCAGCTCCATTCTGGACCAGCTGCAGTCGCCTGACCGTCTTCAAAGGCAGCCCCACGTAGAGCGCATTGCAGTAATCTATGTGGGATGTTACCAGTGCGTGTATAACTGTCATGAGACTCCGCTCGTCCAGGTAGGGCCGTAGCTAGTATAATTTCTGCAGCTGAAGGAAGGCGCCTCTGGCCACCGAGTCCACCTGGGCTTCCAGTTTTAGACTGGGTCCAGGAGCACTCCCAAGCTGCGGACCCTGTCCCTTAGGGGGAGTGTAACCCCATTCAGGGCACGGAAAAGGCCCTCCAACCTGTCCGGTGAAGCACCCACTAACAGCACTTCCGTCTTGTCTGGATTGAGTTTCAATTTATTAACCCTCATCCAGTCCATCATCAGGTCCAGACACGAGTTCAGCACAGAAACCGCCTCACCTGGATTGGTGGAAAACCAGAGGTAGAGCTGAGTATCATCAGCATATTGCTGACTTCTCAGCCCAAACGTCCTGATGACCTCTCCCAGCAGTTTCATGTAGATGTTAAACAGCTTGGGGGACAGTATTGAGCCCTGAGGAACGCCATGACATAAATGCGAAGGCGCAGAGCAGCTGTCCCCCAGCACCACCCTCTGGACACGGTCAGCCAGGAAGGAGCGGAACCACCGTAAAGCAGTGCCTCCAACTCCCAACCCAGCCAGCCTATCCAGAAGAACACCATGGTTGATGGTGTCGAAAGCCGCTGAGAGTCCAGCAGTATCAACAGGGTCACACTTCCCCTGTCCCTCTCCCTGCAAAAGTCATCATACAGGGTGACCAAGGCAGTCTCTGTACCAAAACCAGGCCCGATTGAAATGGATCCAGAAAATCCGTTTCATCCAGCAGCGCCTGGAGTTGCCCAGCCACAACCCGCTCCAACACTTTGTCCAAATAAGGGAGGTTCGCTACTGGTTGGTAGTTAACCACTAGCCTTGGGTTTATGTTGAATGTCTAGTTGAAAGAGTCTGTACTTTCCGTTTCTCATTATCTGGTTGAAGTGTTCTAGCTTTTCACATGCTTCCTCTTATGATTCTGGAGTTTTTTTCATTTTCTTCACTACTTCTTCACTGGTCATATTCTCATTGCAAATAATTCTTTGCATTCTATGCTAAATCTCTATTTTGAATGTTTTTGCCTTTTTCAGTAGCAATCTTTATAAATGTTTATAGTTCATGCTGTACAGTAGGACTGAGAACACACATCACTGTACAATTTACATTCTGAAAGCCAGTGTTAAGCTTTTGTTGCATCTTGCATCCTTCAATTTAAATAAACTGTGCTAGACCAAATCTGTTCTTATTTTTATTTTATAGACATGATCCCATTGTTCATTCAACCAAATTCCAAGGTAGTGATGAGCACAGAATAATAGTCTGGCATAAAGATTAAATTAAATATTGTTATAAGTCTGAATCTAGCAAAATTCATAAGAAGAGTTATTTGGATGATTGGCACAACTACTGCAAGATTTGGAAAGAATGTGGAAAAGGCAGGTTGCACAAGATAGCCTTGCCACAGAGTGATTTCTGAGGAGGGCTCCAAGTCATATACAGTGGTGCCTCGCAAGACGACAGAACGAATTATTTTCATCTTGCAAGGTGAGTTTTCCCAAAGGAATGCATTGAAATTTAATTAATGCGTTCCTATGGGCAAAAAACTCTGAACAAGAGTGGTAAAATATACCAGATGGGCGGGATATAAATCGAACAAATAAATAAATAAATGTCAGTGCATTCCTATGGGAAAACGTACCTCACAAGATGAAAATATCTTTGTCTTATGGGGCACCAAAAAACTTGCAAGATGCTTTCGTCTTGCAAGTTTTTCATTGCCCAAGGCATTTGTCTTGCAAGGTACCACGGTACGTGTTTGAGAGACATGTGGAGGCTCTGAACAGGTACATACCAATGAAAGTGCATAAGTTCATTAAGAATCTTCACCATGCCTGGAGGAGTTAAATGTCCATGTAGAAGCCCATCTGTAGTGTTCTGTATGTTAGGGTCATGGCTATTCATTGTGTTGACAATGGCGACATGGTTAGCCGACACCCATAGCCATTCTTCTGGTGTGTGAGGAAAGCTTGTTGAAATCCTAATGCTATCTTTTGGATCACAAACAGATCAGTGGGAAATAGTGATAGCTTTGGCTGCAACAGACAAGGCTGTTAATTTCAGTAATTGGAAAAGTTTGAATCCTGTCATTGTATCTCTTCTTTCCTCAGCACAATTCACTGAAAATAAGTGTGTGGTTTAAAACAACAACAACTTTATGTTTCTTTATGGTACAGACCTCATAAACTATGGTCAGTCTGAGTTTAGTTCACCCTAGAAAGGTGATTGTTTGTAATGAATCAGTCTCTCTGCATTTTTTCAATATGGATGTTAAGATATTCAGAAATATTTCATAGCCACTTCTGTGTTGTAACATCAAAACTATATAACAGAGTGGGTAAGCAACAGTTGTCAAACAGCTCCAGAGTGAGCCTACTGCTGTGATAGTCAATGGGTGCCCTAATAGAGTGCATTTAAGAGCCTTAAATGAAAGGTTAGGAAGTTCAGTAGTGACAAATTATAGGAGTGCCCTCAATTGAGGGAAAGTTGCTGTTCTGTAGAGAGAACTGGAAGAAATCCAGAGATCTTACAGGAAAAAAAAATGGTAATTTCAACATAAAAGCATTCATGCACCAAATACAAATTAAAAAGCAGTCCGTTTAGGGGAAGAAAGTCTGCCTTCAGTCGGGGCCCACTAGCTATGGAGAAGCAGGTGCATAAGGAGTCACGTAACTCTTTCCATGCAGCCATTTTCCCTTTTCAGATCTCTAGCCAATGGAATTCTAACTGAAGGGAAATGTATATTAAAAAGCCTACTGGGGAATCAGTAGCAACATCTTTAGAAGGGCATCTTTGGGCAGGAAAAGTAGATATCTCTGGACCTTCTCTTTGCCCTCAGTTTCTTTGGCATTATTTGTGTTAAATCCTATGTTTATCTTAAATACTTCATACACACACACACACATGCACTCACATGCACACACACACACATGTGCACATGCACACATGTGCACGCACGTGCACACACGTGCATACACACACACAATATTAATGACCACTGGTTTTGTTTCATTTAAAGTTGATGTTATTTTGAGTGGACGTAGGCTTTGGCCACATTGAATCTTATTTAGGAATCTGTATGCCAATAAAGGTTTATTATTATTATTATTATTATTATTATTATTATTATTATTATTATTATTATTTAGGAATCCCTTTATGTATATTTATTGGATAGAGATATGATTGTTCATCTAAAATTATTGTTCCATAGAAATTTCTTCATTCTTTCCCAGCACCATGTTACCCATTCTAAGATGTGCTGTTTTAGTACATACCTTGGTTGACAAGTATCCCTTTTTTTAACAGTGCAAAACCTTAAAATATTACCGTGAGCCTGAAAATTATGCCAGCCGACTATGTGAAGTGAAACCAAATAAGCTGAATAAGGGAACACTCTTGGGGGAGGGGAGGGAGTGGAAATATATTAATATTTCTTAGGGGCACTGACTTTATTGCTCATGGCAAACTTGATGCTAAAATGCTCCATACATCACTTCAATGTGACAAGCCAGGGAAAATGAAAAACACAAAGCTTTACATAAATCAGGGAAAAATCATATTAAAATGCATAACATTTTATATAAGAATCAAGATTTTACTTTTATCTGTTCAGAAGCTCTTTCCCTCTTCTTATGTAGATATTTAAGATTTTGTTAAAGCCCCACAGTTTCAAGCAGTTTTATAGCAAATCATATTTCAAATTCATTGTAGACAAAGCTGTCACATTCTTAAAGAGCTTGCATTTATGGAATTGTGGTCTAGATTTTGGTATGTACACTTAATGTCTTGTAGAGTTAAGGATGAAAATTGTTTGTTTTGTGCTGTGATGGAATCATGGCAAAAGGTATTACAATCTTCAGATTAATTTATTTTCTGTCATATTATAATAAGCTATGTTTTCAATAAATTGTAGCTGTGGAAGGGCCTTTGGTTTTTCAATAGCATAATGCATCACTGCCTTAAGAGTTTAACCCTAGAAGACTAAAGACCTATTCATATTGACAAGCCAAGCATTTACATTAGAATAACATTGATTCTTCTTTCTGTGATTTTTTTCTCTCTCAAAACCTTCAACTTGTTAAGATAGTGCAAGTTTTTTTTATTATAAAACATTCAGTAGCCCCAAACTAACATTATGTTTAATGGCCAACACAACTCAAATGGACTTTGTTCAGTACTTGACTGAACCAATATGAACAGATTGGCTATACATTTCTATAATAAAAGTGAAACAATAACTCCTACAATATTCCAAACAGATTCCAAAAGAAAATTACCCAGTACCTTTAAATAACTCATTTGTAGAATTTTTAACATACCCAGGTATCTCATTATAACTTTCAGAGATTTAATGTATGTGTACTTCACTTTTCCATGTTGCTCAAATTATATCTATAGTCTAGATTACCTACAGTTTATTGATTTGGGACCACTTAATAGCTAGAATCTTGTAAAAATTGTGGAACACAAACTAGCCATCACATAAGTGATGTATATGATCTTGTCGGGTGTCTGCCACATTCGGACACGCCCAGAGTATGCAGTGGGGGTTGCATACTCAGTTGCACACCCAGTCACATGTCACACAACCAGAAATATGTTTGTAAAGTTTGGTTTCCCTTACACAAAGTATTCCACAATAGGATTTTGTGGAATGAGTAGTAAAGCATGGATGCTGGTTCTTTCTTTGTAAGCTCCAGTCATTCTCTAGCACATAACTGCAGTGTTGGCCCCTTAGTTTTTTGTTGTGAATGCCAGTGGAGAATTTTGACTAACCATTTACACATTTGAGTCCATGAAAAAGGTATCACGGGCATATGTGACAAAAAAAAATTCAGAGGTCTAAAGAAAGTATAATCAAGGATATTGTCATGTGATGAACAAAATGCAGGCCTGAGGATACAGAAGAATGGACCACAGTGCACATATACAAGGGATCACTGGAATTAATCCTCATTTTTCATGGGAGCTGTATTACAAGTCTTTCCTAGACTAACCAGATTAAACAAAAATAGTATTTGTTAAGTGCACTGCATGTTGAGTTCAGTGTTCAAACATGTCATTCTTCTTACTTTTGTTGCACAGGTGTTAATTTTATATTCTCTCAATTGAATATTTCATAATCATTCCACTATTTTGGCTAGCTTTCCTTACTCTAATAATATGCTTTTGCTGTCTTCTGCTGTTCTGTACTGGATTTTCTTTAGATAAATCTCTTCATGTTTAACTACAAAGGCTCACTGGAAATTTGTTTTAGATTGTTTCTGGCAGCACAATGAGCCCTGTTGCCTCAGGGAGAATAGCATTTTATTCACTGTTCTGGATTAATACATTACTGTACAACTTCAAGATGCATTTTTGCATAATAATTGGAACAATTCTTGCACCTGTTTTTCATTTAAAAATAAGAATATTATTTTGCCTACACATTTTATGCATATAAAATATGGATATTGGCATGTCAAGCAAACTTCGATATATTATACTTTTTTAAACATTATATATATTATCTAAAATTCATGGCAGTCCAATGAGGCCTTTGTTTCTTCATTAAGGGAAAACAAGGCCACTATTGTATGAAATATAGCTGCTTCAATATTTTACTTCTCATATTACCATGTGTTATGATATGAATACAATGTGAAACTTACAGGTTTTCCTACATTCTGCAGTAGTTCTACCTGACACTGCCATTTCTCACATACCACAGATGAATCCATATCATGGTATATTATTAAACTGGAATTGTTGTGGAGCATAGATTTATAGATTCATTTTGTTTAAGATGTTTATATCTTACCCATCACCAAGATTCCAGGGAAAAGGCATACAATTTCTAAAATGCAATGATAATTTAAAACAAAGAAGGAGCTTTCTACTTCAGTCTTGTTTCAGTTTTTCAGATAGCCTGAAAATTCGAGTTTTCAGTGTAATTGACTTCTGTAGAAGGGTCACTATTTTTTTTTCTTCACATCCAGCCTCAAAATGTTTTTACACAGTCCTGAATTAGTGATAAGAACAAACCACCAAAATTGTGGCTCATTTTTTTTGTGATTCGTTGAAGTCGATGAACTATGAACCACAAAATTTTCAAAGTTTTTCCTGACAAAATGGTTCATTGGTTTGTCAGCACTATTCTTAGACAGCTCATGGTGGTCTTTAAAAAAAATGGTGAGATGTCCCGCTGGTATTTTTTTTCTTTCTTTGTTTGTTTGAGAATCAGTGGGCCAGCTGTCTCTGTGCATGTACCCGCTTCTGAGCTGATAGGTGGGCGCATATGCGGAGATGGCAGGCTAGGCTGCCAGAAAGGAAGCCAGCTGCTGATGCCAAAGATGGCAGCGGAAGGGCAGCACAGTAGTGGAAATACAAGGTAGGGGAGGCAATGGGGACAGTGGAAAAGGGGAGGCAGGCTGTGGGAGAATAATGAAACAGGAGGTTCATAAAAATTCATTGGTTTGGGAACATTCGGGTTTTCTGGCTTGTTTGAACTCGGACGAATCCAAATCAATGAATTGCTGATTTTAGATGAATTTCCTGGTTTGTTTTTAGCATTTTGCTGTTCTTTACCCTGGATTCTTAATGCCTGTGCAAATTTGTTGTTGTTTAGTCATTTAGTCATGTCCGACTCTTCATGACCCCATGGACCAGAGCACACCAGGCCCTCCTGTCTTCCACTGGCTCCTGGAGTTTGTTCAAATTCATGTTGGTCGCTTCGGTGACACTGTCCAACCATCTTGTCCTCTGTCATCCCCTTCTCCTCTTGCCTTTCCACTTTCCTAATATCAGCGACTTTTCCTGGGAGTCTTCTCTTCTCAGGAGATGGCCAAAGTATTGGAGCCTCAGCTCCAGGGTCTGTCCTGCCAGGGAGCACTCAGGGTTGATTTCCTTTAGAATGGATAGGTTTGTTCTCCTTGCAGTCCAGGGGACTCTCAAGAGCCTCCTCCAGCACCACAATTCAAAAGCATCAGTTCTTTGGCGGTCAGCTTTCTTTATGGTCCAGCTCTCACTTCCGTACATCACTACAGGAAAAACTATAGCTTTGACTATTCGGACTTTTGTTAGCAACGTAATGTCTCTGCTTTTTAAAATGTTGTCTAGGTTTGTCATTGCTTTCCTCCCAAGAAGCAGGCATCTTTTAATTTCATGGCTGCTGTCACCATCTGCAGTGATCATGGAGCCCAAGAAAATAAAACCTGTCACTGCCTCCATCTCTTCCCCTTCTGTTTGCCAGGAGGTGATGGGACCAGTGGCCATGATCTTTGGGTTTTTTTTTTTTTATGTTGAGCTTTAGACCATTTTTGCACTCTCCTCTTTCACCCTCATTACAAGATTCTTTATTTCCTCCTCACGTTCTGCCATCAATCTGATTTTGGTGATGTCCATGTGTAGAGTTGCCTCGTGTGTTTTGGAAAAGAGTGTTTGTGATGACCTGCTTGTTCTCTTGGCAAATCTCTATTTTGAACTCCAAGGTCAGACTTACCTGTTGTTCCTTTTCTACTTTAGCATTCCAGCCCCCTATATTTAGTGGTGTAAGTTCTAGAAGGGGTTGTAATTCTTCATAGAATTGGTCAATGTAAAGGGCAGAGTGGTGGTGTTTTCCATAGTTTCTGTTGGAACTATGGCCTTTGGTCTGTCACCCTTGCATGTCTCAAGAAGGAAATGAGACTCGTTTAATGTAATTTTTATTTCTATGTAAAAAGCAAAACAGTCTTCTGAATGAATCAAACCAGAGATGATCTTACTGCATAATGCTTTTGTAATAAGAGAAAATGTGCTTGGCAAATAATACCAAGTCTTATGGACTAAGGCAATATGTAATTATTTTGCACATAAGATTTAATTTATATCTTCTTTCCGAAAAGCTGTTTTTAAAATGAACAGTTGCATCTTATTTGTACAGTGGAGATTTAAAACACTACCTGAACCATAAGCTTTCTCATGTTTGGATTCATAAGCAACCAGTGGGAAAGAAATTGGAAGATGTTGAGAAAGTAGTATTGTTCTTAACTGATATACCATCCTTGAAACATTTTTGCATTTCTGCTACCATTATTGGTGAGACTTTGTAGATAGTGGTATATTGTGTGCCACTTGAAAATGCACTCGCAGATGTTGTGTTTTCCAGTTGAAACTTTTGCTTATGTATACTGGATTTCTCCGTTTACTTGGGAACGGTGTTGCTTGTCATAGTATTTCTTCAGAAAAAGAAAAAGAGGTATCTGCCATTTTATTATTTTGAAATTGATTCCATTTTAAGTGTTCTAACTGACTCCCCATTTCTTTTTTGTCTTTCTTGAATGAAAGGAAAAAATAAAGATTGTTTTGCCACTTCACTGCTTGATGTGGCAAGCCAGTTCCCCACCCCAGATAATGTCTATCTTGCCTGTATATTCGCAGCTCAAGAAGCTACATGTGGTCTCCTTCAAAATGTTGTTTTAAGAAGGTGAGGTGATCAAGGGAGAAAACAAGAAGCAAAGAGATTATCAGAGCCTTTTCCTCCTAACTTCAGAGTTTCATGCTCTGTTCTATTCTGAGAACTGCTCAGTAGGAGAAATGCTGTCAGTTTTTAGATTTTTGTAACAACAAGCCTCCTCTGCGGAGGAAATGAAGATCTCTGACAAGTTAGACACTGAGGCTGCTAATTATGGTTGTTCTTTTTACAGTGTACATGAAACTTGAGGCATGTAGGAAAATGTGGTTTTATTCCAAGTTTACAGGGACCCAATCCTGAACACATTTGCAGCCATGATTGACTGCATTTTAACCAGGCTGAAAATATGTCTGCAGAGAACTCAGCACAATTTATGGTTCATTTCAGCTTTTGCAGAGTGGCATGAACATCTAGGTAGCTACTGCAAGACATTGCTGTTTCTTGGTTTAGAAACAAGTGGAAAAAAGATAGTTAACTCTTTGTCCTCTGTAATAAATCCCTATGAGAAAATAATTCTGATAGAAATGTAAGTATTTTCTCATATCACAAAATCCATTAACATTGCTATGACATAATTTTTGTGGGGTTGCATTCATACCAAAATACACAAACTCCTTTTTTTAAAAAAGTAGTGTCTCAATGGATGTTCTGTACATGACTTGTTTTGTGCGATAGCTTCCTAAAGAAGATAAATTGACTTTGTTCTTGAGGTGAAAATAATTAGTGTACAGGAAATTCTGTCTCTGTTGGCACAGATATGCCTAATCTGAAGTGTAATCCCATTCAATCCTGAGGTGCCCATTAGTGGAAATGCTGATGGTGCTGTCCCTTTGATTCCCTTTGTTTCTGTGAAGATTCTCAGTCATCCAGGTGGGGTTATCTTTCAGGGGAAAGGGCAGCACGATAACTAGGAGACAGATTGCATCTACGGCCTCCACCCCTGCTAAGTGAGGGATTTTCTGTATGCACATGTATGACCTCCCTGACCCCTCTCTCAAACCACTTATCTTCTCCATCCAAGATGAGTACATATTGATCATCAAATGAGTGTCCTTTGACTTTCAGATGAAAGAACACTACTGATTATATCTCCAGGCTTAAGAGGAAGGTACCTCACAATGCCAGATGCAGGGGAGTGTTAGCAGGAGACAGGTATCTAGTTGTCTCATGTACTCCCAGAGGCATCTGATGGAGCCACTGTGGGATTCAGGAAGCTGTGATACAGGACTAGATGGGCCCTTGGTCTGATCCAGTAGGGCTCTTCTTATGTTATTATGATTGTGGTCCTGAGCCACTGCCCCTTCTGTGCTGGGCCATTTCCCTGTTTAGTGGCTGTTTGGTTCCAGTGTAGAGCTCCAAACACTCCTCTTTGCATGGGACCATATATACTCCTGTTGTGTTTTGGTATCTGGTCTTTTGGGTAGACGAGTCTCTGCCTTAGTCTGTTTGTGGGTTTTGAAGTGCACATTCCATTTGTTGTTAGAGTGAGTTAGTGTTGCATTTATAGAAAGGAAAATAGAGTCCTAGAACCCAATCTGTGTGCTCTCTATTATTTAGGTTTGCATGGTGGCACTCTAAAACTTCTACATTGGCAAGGGGGTTGGGATAGATGACCTCTGAGATGCCTTTCAACTCTTACAAGTTTATGGCAACTACAGAATGCGAAATGAATCCCAAACTGCATAGTTGCCCCATACCATTGTCACAGATAGAAGAATTGGTAAATCAAAATAAGTTGTGAATTAGATATTATCTAATTGCTAATTTATTACCAGACTAACCATTACTCTCAGACGAACTGATATCTTTTGTCCATATTTTTTTGCTGTTATTGGTTATTTCTGCATAGGCTAATCAGCATCTCTTTTGCCCCATTGTTTCCCTTCTGGAACAACTGCCGAGTTCCTCTTATACACAGTTAAACCAGTTTTAGGAACAAGAACTTTCTCTTTGAACCCCCTCCCTTTTATGGACTAAATTCATCCTCCTGTTCTTAAGGAATTTGTCAGCCCTGGCCAAAATTATCCTCACTGATAGCCTTGATGTCCATTAAACTAGGATGAGCTAAAGACAAAGTTGGTTAGTTACGCATAATTAATATATTAGGTCAGCATGTCCTGTAAGAGTGGTTGAGTCAAGAAAGAATGGGTTATAATGGTCCAAAAGTAATAAAGTATTCAAGGAAGAATTACATTTCTGTGAAACTAGCTTGCCTTTCCTTAAACATGGTTAGCAGAAAACAGTAACTCAATAGGTGAATAAACAGGGTGGTCTTTCCGTTCTGTTTTTTGTTTTAATATTGATTTAAGAAGGACTGGGTATTAGGCAGAAAAGGAGTTCATAGTTACTTTTAAACAGTAGCTGAAGCCAACATAATCTATGGTGGGATGCCACTTCCTTCCTTTTTTCATAGATAAGTCATACAAGTCGAAATTTATAAACCTAGAACAAATCATGGTCTGTAATCCTTGCTTGTATGTGACTTTCTAGATCATAGAAAGATTGATAAAATCTAGCATACTTCTATGATCTAGAAATTGGCCATTGTTCTTTGGATCCTGATCAACTTTTGCACCTTCCCATGATGTACATTATAATATGATTAAAATCTGAGTAAATTATTCTTACTGGGAGTAAAACTCGTTGAACTGAACTGCATGGGAGTGGAGGAACAGGGATAGGAGTGAACTGGTAATTTATCTGACTTAACGTCTGATCCACTGCAGAAGGAGACAGCAGACAATAGCAGCTTCTTGTTTTGATCAGTTCACAAAATATTTTTGCAAATTTGCATTAAGTTATATTGATGTGTATAATCAGACCTTTAAGATTGTAAAGGATTTTCTTGCTTCCTTTACTGTGATCATGATAAATGTTCCACAGGTACCAGAGATTTGCATTGCTATATCTATATAATGATTCTCTGTTAATTGTTCCAAATTAAACCATTACATTCACTGGAATCCTGTCACTTAGTGTAAGGAGTCACAACTAGAGCAGGCCCATGTGAATGACTGGGACCTATGGAGGAGTTGACTTGCCACATCACCACTGATTCACTGGGTCTTCTCTAGTGTAACTTGCTATCAATGTGCTGTTTTACTTTACTTGCAATCTAGTTTGGATAGGTTTAAAACCCACTGATCTCCAAAGGTTTCCTGAAGAGCCCAAGTGCTATTTGTTGTTTGCAGATTCATTTTCAATAATAGGCACTTGCATCTTGGCTTTGTGTCTTGATCTGCAACAAAGTAAAACAGCCTGCATTCTTTTTGCTACAAAACAGGTGCAGTCTTCAGGCAAAATCCTGGCTGGGAGCTGTTCTTGTGAGATAAAGCAGTTTGAAATTACAAAACATGACACTTCAGTGGAGGAACAGAAGGAAAATCTGTGCATCACCTGGCGCTCTTCCCAACCTGCCTTTGAAACGTCCAGTAAGTTTTGAGTTTTCTTCAGTTGTTCAGAATATGAGGACAATACCCTGCTTACTGAAGGCTGCGTGAAACACTCCAGCTACAAACCCCTCTCTAGTTTCCCATTGCACAAGCTAGAGATTGTCTTTGTTGATTCTGGGCAAAAGTTGTGCTTGCACAAGGAGGTGCATCCTTGTGTGAACTCTGCAAGTCCCCCTGTGTGCAGAATGGAATTGTTGTACGTATGGAATGGGGCAAGAGGAGTCTACGAAGTGTACCGATTTCCTTTTTTCTGGCTAAAGCAATTTTATCTTGAAATAACCGAATAGGAGAAAGGGCTTTGTTTTTTAAAACCTGCTGCATTTTAATAAGATATGAAACTCACCAGCGGCATACTAATTTTGTTTTTAAAATGTAACTCATAGCACAGCTGAGAAACACAGTTAAAATGTTTTGACTTTTTGTTTTCCTTCACTATACCTTCAGAATTTTATTAGAGGTGTCAGCATTTTTCTTAGCTCAAAAGTAAGTTCAGAGCTCTTACTCTTGGATGCTAATGATACTCTCCTGCATGGATGGAGGCTCCATGCCTATTCATTCCATTCATGTTAATAACTATTATACTTTGCCAGTGTCGATCTTCTTCCCAGCCATGTTCCCTTGCCTTTTTAAATCTGAGATACAGGGCTGCAGCTCTGATTTGCCAGTACAAGTTAGAACTACGCATCATGGAAAGACACTTCATTTTGATAAGTCCAACTTGTTGAAACAACATACAAAAAGTTGTGTCCATATTCAGAAACATGGGGCAAGGGCGTTCTTCATTTGCATCCCTCATAAAAGTCAAGGTGGAAAACCAGCAGGTCATGAACCTATGAAAAACTCTTACTGTGCTTTGGTATCTTTTCCACTCTATTCTGTAGCTGCAGTGGTTCACTTCAGAACCACAGATACAATAATAGCTTCATTGCTTTGAGCTGCTGTTTAAAACCATAATTTAAAATCCCAGTCTTGAATATTGCAGGCATTTCCACTTGCAGGTTTTGCATTAATCAGTGTTTGTAGTGATGCACAGGCAGAGATGTTTGTGCCCAGTGACATGCATATTGAACATTTCAAACATACATTTTTGCACTTACCAAGGCTTTCCTGCCACCGTTTTTGCACTGCAGCTATCTGTGCTCCTTCCTTGAAAATACTGTCTCTCAAATGCTTGTGCTGTGGTGCTGGGGCCACAAGAGACATGCAGATGCACCTCTGCAGAAATATGAGTGGTTTCCATTGAGGTGTAAGCCTGTAATCCTTTACTTGGTTAGCTACAACTAATTATACATTTGCTGTATTCATTCACATTGAATATTGTGTTTTCTAGCTGTGGGGGAAAAGTATGCCATACAAACAATATAGAAGTACAGTTCAAAAAATGATGAAATTCTGAAATATTGTTGGGTTGGCTCCAGCAAAAGCTTCCTTGGAATAGCAAGTGCCCTATCTGTCAGTGGGAGGATGTAGACTTAGTGGTGCTTTTCTGTTGTTTGAAGTGTGGATTAAGTGGTCTTCCTTCACTCTCCCCTCCCCCTGAAGTCCTCTGTGTCCCTAGAATAATTTACCCTGGAAGATGAGGGAACTCTTCAGGGCAGTGGAGGAGATGACTGGAGTTGCGGTGACAGAAGAGCAAAACACTATTTCTTTCCTTGTTTCACCAAGCAGGAGCATCCAGTGCGGTGTTCCATTTGGTGATCAGTATGAATGAATAAAATAATTTGTTGTGAAAATAGGAATGTTTGTACACTCACAGCCTGACTAAATATATTAAAAGAGAGTTAACCTGACCTAGTTCTTAGTTGGTAACTAAGTACTTTCAAAACTCAATTAAAAACGTGGATATTTAAGCAGGCCTTCCCCCCCAGCTAATTCCTGATTCTCTACCCTCCATATTATTTTATCCAGGCTTCGTGCTCTGGAGAGGACACTCCAGCTTCGCATACAGCGTCGAAACAACACGGGAAGTAGCAGTTACCGGTTATAAGTCTCTGCTCAATTGGCGTAGAGCAGGACGCCAGGGGCTACTTCTGACGGTGGGAGAGGTCATTGCACCTCACTAGGTAGATACCGCCCGCCTTAAGCTGGGCAGCCCCCAGCCAGTAAGGTGCTACCTCGCCACGGTCTGTTAACTTCACGGGGTGCGTGGGGTTTAGGGTCAAACCCAACAAGCAGATCGATAACCGTGCACCATGCAACAATCACAAGAAAACTTCTGCCCTTAAGTTGGGCACCTGGAATGTACGGACAATGACCCCTGGCTTTCCTGACTATGGCTTTCCTGACGACCTCCAAGAAATAGACGATATGCGCAAGACAGCTGTCATTGACATGGAATTAAGTAGACTACAGATGGACATTGTTGCCCTGCAAGAGACAAGATTGCCAGACTCGGGATCTGTCAAAGAAAAAAACTTCTCATTTTTCTGGCAGGGAAAACCATCGAATGAGACCAGGGAATATGGTGTTGGCTTTGCAGTCAGAAATACTCTCCTGAGATGCATTGTTCCACCTACTGTGGGGAGTGAAAGAATCCTGTCTCTGCAGCTCCACTCATCAGCAGGACCAGTAACCCTCATTAGTGCATATGCACCAACACTGTCATCCACTACAGAAGTGAAAGACAAATTCTACGACGATCTGGCAGCTACTATCAAAAAAGTCCCTGAAAGAGAGTCACTGTTCATTCTTGGAGACTTTAATGCTAGAGTTGGTGCTGATCATAATTCTTGGCCCACTTGTCTAGGCCGTTTTGGCATTGGAAAGATGAATGAAAATGGCCAACGCTTGCTGGAGTTTTGCTGTTATTATGGTCTCTGTGTCAGCAACACATTCTTTAATACGAAGCTGCAACACAGAGTTTCCTGGAGACATCCAAGATCCAAGCATTGGCATCAGCTTGATCTGATCCTCACTAGACGTTCTAGCCTCCCTAATATTACGATCACACGCAGTTAACAGAGTGCTGATTGTGATACTGATCACTCCCTGGTGTGTAGTAGAGTAAAACTACGAACAAAGAGAGTATATCACACGAAAAAGGAAGGAAGACCACGTATTGACATCAGCAAGACTCGTGATCAAAGAAAAGTGAAGGAATTCGCCCAAGCACTCGAGGAAGCCCTCCCAGGTCCGGCTAATGTAAATGCACCTAAATGATGGGAACACTTCAAGAACGCTGTCTATAACACCGCCTTGTCCACCTTTGGCAAGAAGACCAAAAAGATGGCTGACTGGTTCGAAGCCCATTCAGAGGAGCTAATGCCAGCCATCGAGGATAAGAGAAGAGCTCTAGCAGCATACAAAACCTGTCCTAGCGAGTACAACTTGCAAGCTCTTCGAGCTGCTCGTAGCCAAGTCCAACAGGCTGCCAGGAGATGCTCCAATGATTACTGGCTCCAGCTCTGCTCCCAGATACAGATAGCAGCGGACACAGGTAACATCAAAGGAATGTATGACGGTATCAAGCAGGCCTTAGGTCCAATGCAGAAGAAATCTGCTCCCTTGAAGTCTGCTACAGGTGTGCCCATCCAGGACTGAGCACAGCAGATGGAACGCTGGGTACAGCACTACTCCGAGCTATATTCCAGAGAGAATGTAGTAACCGAAGAAGCATTAAATAACATTGAGTGCCTGCCTGTCTTGGAAGAGCTGGACAGTGAACCAACCTTAGCAGAAATAAAAGCGGCCTTGGATTCCCTCGCCTCCGGCAAGGCACCTGGAAAGGATAACATCCCTGCTGAAGTGCTGAAGTGCTGTAAGGAGATCATCACCACTGAACTGTATGAAGTCTTTTGTCTCTGCTGGAGGGAAGGTGGAGTCCCACAGGACATGAAGGACGCAAACATCGTCACATTGTACAAGAACAAAGGCGATAGGGGTGACTGCAATAACTACCGTGGCATCTCTCTTCTTAGCGTTGTAGGGAAGCTGCTTGGCCGTGTTGTGCTGAAGAGGCTCCAGGTTCTTGCAGACAGAGTCTATCCAGAATCACAGTGTGGATTCCGAGCTAATAGATCCACCACTGACATGGTATTCTCCCTCCGATAGCTGCAGGAGAAATGCAGGGAACAACAACAGCCACTCTTAGTGGCCTTCATAGACCTTACAAAAGCATTTGACTTGGTTAGCAGGGATGGCCTTTTTAAAATACTTCCCAAGATTGGATGTCCACCCCGTCTCCTTAACATCATCAGATCCTTCCATGAGGGAATGAAAGGCACTGTAGTTTTTGACGGCTCAGCATCAGACCCCTTTGACATCCGAAGCGGAGTGAAACAGGGCTGTGTCCTTGCACCAACACTTTTTGGGATCTTTTTTGCTGTCATGCTGAAGCATGCCTTTGGAACTGCAACCGAGGGCGTCTATCTCCGAACTAGATCAGACGGAAAGCTCTTTAATCTCTCTAGATTGAGAGCGAAGACCAAAGTCCAACTGAAATGCATGCGGGACTTCCTCTTCGCAGATGATGCAGCCATTGTTGCCCACTCTGCTGAAGACCTCCAACAACTCATAAATCGATTCAGCAAGGCCTGCCAAGACTTTGGACTAACAATCAGCCTGAAGAAAACACAAGTCATGGGCCAGGGTGTGGACTCACCTCCTTCTATTACCATCTCCACACAAGAATTGGAGGTTGTTCATGACTTTGTGTACCTTGGCTCAACCATCTCTGACACCCTGTCTCTGGATGTTGAGCTGGACAAACGCATTGGCAAAGCAGCTACCATGTTCTCTAGACTCACAAAGAGAGTATGGCTCAATAAGAAGCTGACGACACATACGAAGATCCAGGTCTATAGAGCACACTCCTGTACTGTAGTGAGTCCTGGACCATTTGTGCACGGCAGGAAAGGAAGCTAAACACCTTCCATATGCGTTGTCTCCGACGGATTTTTGGTATCACCTGGCAGGACAAAGTTCCAAACAGAGTAGTCCTAGAACGAGCTGGAATTTTCAGCATGAACACATTACTGAAACAGCGACGCCTACGTTGGCTTGGGCACGTCGTGAGAATGGCTGATGGTCGGATTCCAAAGGATCTCCTGTATGGAGAATTGGTGCAGGGAAACCGCCCTAGAGGGAGACCACAGCTGCGATACAAGGATATCTGCAAGCGAGATCTGAAGGCCTTAGGAATGGACCTCAACAGATGGGAAACCCTGACATCTGAGCATTCAGCCTGGAGGCAGGCATTGCACCACGGCCTCTCCCAATTTGAAGAGACCCTTGCCCAGCAGGCTGAGGCAAAGAGGAAGTCACAAAAGCAGCAAAACCAGGGAGCTGGACAGGGGACAAACTGGATTTGTCTTCAGTGTGGAAGAGACTGTCACTCTCGAATCGGCCTCCTCAGCCACACTAGACGCTGCTCCAAGTCCTCCATACAGAGCACGATACCATAGTCTTTCGAGACTGAAGGATGCCTAACTAACTAACCCTCCTCTATTTGATTTATTTTGTATGCTGTCCATCTTGCAGAATTGTCTAATTGTGTAATAATTCTTTTCTTATATTTGCTTATATATTTTGTGTTGTAAGCCACCTAGAGTGGTTGCAATGACCAGATAGGCGGAGTATGTATGTATGTATGTATGTATGTATGTATGTATGTATGTATGTATGTATGTATGTATGTATGTATGTATGTATGTATGTATGTATAAATAAATAAATAAATAAATAAATAAATAAATAAATAAATCATTGTTTGTACTTCAGTAGCACTGATAATTATTTAAACATTTCTATTTGTACACAGAGCAATGAAAAACAGTACCCCCCCCCCCACGAGTTATGGCTAATACATCCTACATTATTGGCTATTTTATGTTGTCTACATTAGTAACCTTCACTTTTATTAGTCTTACTGCTGAATTTTTGCCATTGTAATCTTATATTTTTACATCTCTTTTGGAGGTGAGACACTTGAATACTCGGGGAAGTCTCCAAAAGGTTACCAGTGGATATCAGGCATCAGGGCTTATGTTAATCCGAAAGAAGGAGCAAATGTGCAAGAATCAGCTAAAGGTGTCTTTTCATCACTGTCAGGTAGTTTATTTTATCTTTTATAGTATGATATCTTGTATAGAACATATGCATTTTAATTAAGGTTGCAGCTTTTGATTAATAATCATTGTAATTAAATTTATGAAGAGCTTTGGTTAAGTTATACTTTGTCGTCTGTTTAAGTAGCCACAAAGGAAAATAAGATATTTTTAAGATAGTAAGGAATTTGGTTTGCTTTAAGAGGTAGAGGTGGTTACTTATAAGCAAAATATATTAATGCAAGAGCCTCCCGTCCTCGCATCACTTCCCAGCTAGCTGGAAGCATCTTGCTTCCTCTTGGTTTTAGATTTTGTTCAAGGATGGCATGCCTATATTTCTTCTTCTTTCCTTCCTCAAACACCTCTAGGCTAGAAATAGGGAATGTGTGGCCCTCCAGATGTAAGTTTGAAACTCATTTTATCCTATTGGGTGCAGTGCTGAGGGAACTGTAGTTCAAAATATTCTGGAAGAGAACATGTTTCCTGTTACTGATTAAGACAGTTTTGTACTGCCACATGCCAGCACACCTTGGCACTTCCTTCACTACTCTGGATTTTTCAGCATGAGCACAAACAGGTCTTTTTCTTTTTACTGCTCTTCCAATTGCCAGCTGCAATTAAAGGAGCAGTCAGGATCACACTAGGGTGAATGAAACAACTATTCCTCCTGTCTGCTGAAAATTATACCAGCTTTAAATCAATTAATTGTTTTAACCTCCTTTGGTTAATAAACTAAGCAAGAATCCAGAATCCTGCTGGTGTTTACAGAACTTGTCATGGCTAACTCATGGGAGTACCAAGGAGCATTTTGATTGCACTGCTGGACACATGACAAGTCACAGGATGAAAACTTGTCCTAGCAGCTCAGCAATTAGTTGCAGCATGTCATGGGAACTTTATAGAAGCACAGTAAAATTCTGGCCTATATTTTAAAAAATGATCAGTAGATCATTTTAAAAACACATTTAAGGACATTAATATGATGACTTGTTAGCTTAGATTATCCCAGGGTTGCTTGTCCAGAGGTCCTTATGTTAGGACTTTCTGGGCAGCTAATACTTAGTGGTTGTAATCCTGTTGTGCAGTCATACAAACGTGCAATTTTTAGATGTGAAGTGCCATAGGTCAAGACATCTCCATAGGTATTATCTGTTGCACATAAATTTGCATGACTTAATATGCAACAGATAATGTCTACAGAGATTCCATCACTGATGGCACTTCACTTCTAAAATTTACATTATTTGTGTAACTGTTCAACAGGATTTCAGCCTCTGTTTGGTAGCAGGAGTTTTCAGAATATTAGAGTGATTTTTTGAAATGTTATAATTAGGCTAAATAGCTTTTCCTTTCCACATTGTTTTATTTATTCAAGACTGGAATTTGTTTTCATACTTCTTATCTTTTCCTGTATGCACTCCCTATTTCATATGCTTTTTCCTAGCTGAACTGCCTTTATCATCATAATTTTAAATTAAGTTCTCTGGAAATCTGTTGCTGTGGTACATTTTGGCATTTAGGATTAGGTCAGTGGCTCTAAATCTCATTTATGTACTTAATGCAAAGGAAGAATTGCTATCTTGGGAATTGTGGTAGCTGGATTTCTTACTATCAAACCCTTAGAAGATATTGACATATAAAACAAAATGTTTCCATTTTGTTCTGCATCTTTTCTCATTTTTACACTTTTAAATAAAGAAATGTTTATGCAGGCATCTTTTTCATTCATAAAAATGGAAATTGCTCTCTGAGGCAGCAATGGGCAAGCTTGTATTCTTGTTCACGAATACTTTTGATGTATGGGCTCATAAAATCACAACATTTGGCTTGTGCAGCTGAGTTCATGACTGAATACAGAATGATAAGGAGGCACGAGCGATTTTGCAAAGTGAAAGGCCGTGTGCTTTCTAAAGGACCCTTAAGCTAGTTCTTAACAGCCTGGAAATCAGCAAGGAGGATGTAATCAGACTCGTAGGGAAAGGCAGCAATGTTCTGCATAAATCTTTTGGGCATAATATGTAAATTGAAGCAATGGGGCTCTGTAACATTTACTTGGCTCTTGTTATATTTCCATGGACCACAGCCAATTCAAATACTATACATCTTTGCCATTCTTTCCAATAGAATTAAATGAAAAGTAGTGGTTGTGTTTCTGGCTTGATGTTTTGGAAGCCTGCTGATTTAGACCGATTACCTGCTTTTAAAGTATTCTATTTTTGGCAGACTCTTAGCATTTTAGTCCGGGTAGTACTTGCACTTTCTTATTTTTGCTTTCGGACCGGGGGTTGAGAACACTACAGGAATTAAGGTCCTGTCATCTGGAGAGAGAAAAGCCCTCAACAATATAGGTTTCTTTGGAAAAAGAAACAATTCTGAGACTCTTCATGTGTAACATTTTCCTAGAAAATCTGAACCTGCTGTCTGCTCACTCTTTTATCCTGTTATTTTTTAATGGTGTAAAAAAGAAGGAAGGAAAAGTCTTGTTGTAAGGCTGGTTGTTTAGTTCCTCTGAAAAAACATGTGGTTTGCCAAGTGGAAATCTGCTAACGGCCTGCAAAACACACAGGGTAGACCTAACTCTCAGTATTAAGGCTGCAAGTCTGTTAATTCATCACAGATTCTTTAAAAAGAACATTGCTAGCTTCTTTTCTGATTTTTAAAATATAGTTATTCAGGTAGGTACTCCAAAATTCAAATATTGAATAGTGTTGGTTTAGGAGAGAAAGCACCCAACTTGCACTGCTTCAGATATGGTTTTAAAGCCCTCTAATTGGAAGCATGCTACAATTACATTTGCATGATGAATGTACTTCTTCTAAATGTAGCTAAGCAATATTGGGGTTAGTAATATTCGGGTTAATCCAGAAATGCCATTCCAAAATAGAACAGCCTTAAATCCTGTGAAAATACTTACAAAGGGAAAGGGAGCAAGATTAGTTGATCTTCCCCTTTCCTGAAGCCCACTGACTTCATTTATATGGTCTGTAGGTTCCTCCTAAATCTATCAGAGCATATGAAGGGGGGGACGGTGATCCGGAATGTGTATTTTCAGAAGAAAATTAGGATTTGTTGGACAACTAAGCTCTGTGGACCAGAACAAACTTTGTGCACAGAGGGTTTAAAGCAATATGCATCACCATATGTTCACCCAGCGTGTGAAATGAGAGTTTTTTGGATAGTCAGGCTGCCTCCCCACGATGTCCCTGAGCAGCTAAAGAGGGACATAGCCTAAAGGAGCCCCACATGCCTAGAATTATATCATACAAAGATGAATCTTGGCCAATGAGGATTCCCCTTCACATGTATATTTCTAAACGTGCAGGGCTCATTCTCTATTAAACTGAGCATGAGTTCATGCAGGTGTGTGTATTGGTCAGCATAATTCCTCTGTTTTCTAAATGCATGACAATTCTGCCCTCGATTTCTTAAATGCATTAGGAGAGCAAAAATGTTCCATCTCCATTGCCTGAGGCAGATTCCTTTCTCTGTGGATAATATGTTAAATATAACATATGATATATATCTGAAGAAAGGGTTGTGTCTGAGAATAACTCAAAATGATTTTCAAGGGGGCTGCTGATGGATTCTATACACCAACATCCTCGGAATGCACACACCTATTTTTAGATAATAATAATTAGGAAGAACTGTTCTTAAAAACAGATCAGTTGGTAGCTGTGTGACGGACTGAAACATAAAATAAGTGTATGTCTATGGACAGTGAAAATGTATGTGTGGCCTATGATGAATAATATAAAACAGGGTGTCTGTATTGTAGTTCTAAAACAAAATGCTGATTTAAGAAAAAGAAAGTTGAGGCTTGACAAATTAGCTGATTCTGGTGTTTCAAGAGATATAGTAGCAGCAATGTCAACCACAGTTAACTTCATCCAGTAGGCTTAGGCATGATTTTTTTTTTACAGAAGTACAGTGGTGCCTCGCATTACAACATTAATTTGTTCCAGCGAAATCGCTGTAGAACAAAAACGTCGTAATGCGAAATAAAAAAGCCCATCGAAACTCATTAAAACCTGATTAATGCATTCCTGTGGGCTTGAAACTCACCGTCCAGCGAAGATCCTCCATAGTGCGGCCATTTTCGCTGCCCGTGCAGTGAGGAATCCGTCACAGAAAAGAGTGGGGAGCCATTTTTTTTACCTGACGGCCATTTTGAAACCGCCGATCAGCTGGCCGAAAATCATCATTTTGCTTCGGGAACCGATCATTGCAAAGCGAAATTCCCCCATTGAAACCATCGTAAAGCAAACACTTTTGCGATCACAAAAAGTTTGTCGTAATGTGATCTCGTCGTTAAACGGGGCACTCGTCTTGCGAGGCACCACTGTATAAAACTGGTTGAGAATCTAATTAAGCAGTGAATTGGATATTCATAACATTTTTTAAAATTACCGTATTTTTTGCTCCATAAGACGCTCCGGATCTTAAGACGCACATAATTTTTAGAGGGGTTAAACAGGGAAAATATATTCTGAACCAAATCTCAGCATAAGACCAAATCTCTATTTTCTGACATAATTGAACGTTTATAGCATGCAAGGCACAACACACAAAGCCAGGAACAATGTTCTTGACCAGCCAAAAAAACTGAATACAAACTATAGTAACTGAAATCAGGAAGCAGGTACTGTAATCCAGTTAGAAGTCACGAGGCACAGTTAGTTTCCTTGCTGCAACACCCTTTGGAAATACATTCTCTATTAGATGCCCAGAACTAGTTGAAAAGTTTGCCAGTTGAATCCAAATTTCCCATAGAAATACATTGAAAAAGGTCAGAAACTTTAAAAAACCTAAAAGAAATTCACTTACCAGGTACTGTAGACTGAGCCTGGCTCTTCACAGTGCCTTGGTAGACCCCAGAACAGCCAAAAAAGAGCCCCAAACAGCTAAATGCCAGCAGGCAGCCTGCAGACGGCAGCCATTTTGTGCTCTTCTCCGTTCCTGCCCTTTCCCCACCTAACAGCTGATCAGCCACTTCCCAGGCAAGCAGGTTTCAACTCAAACGGAGCACCTTTTAATCCAAACAGGGTTTAACTCAAAACAAGAAGCTTTTAAAGAAAAACAAGCAGCTCTCTAACTGCTTGGACTAGCAAGGAAGCGGACAAGCAGCCTCTTCACTAACTGAAAGTTTCAATTTCCCCTGCTTTCCCCGCCTTCCCCACATATTAGGTATGCTAATATATGTGCACTGGAGGATTGTGGGAGGAACATCTAGCCCCTGATGGGGGTCCTGTGGGGCACCCCAAAACACTGAGGAGCTCTCCTGGCCTCTTTCAGCACTGGGGCTGTGCAACCCTGTTCTGATCAGGAGGTGCAGCCAGGCGGTCACCATGCCTTTTGAGGGCAGGGCACACAAAGGGCCAGGAGGCTTAGGGGCCATTCAAACACAGACCTGGCAGGGAAGATACCATTCTTGTAAGAGTGGTTTTCCCAGGGTAAGGCTCATCTATTGCACTTCAGATGAGCTGACCCCTGTGATTTCCCCAAATGTGGGAAAATCAACTGCCTAAATGGGGGACTGTGTTTCTGGTTTCCTCTAGTTTAAATAGAATCACTCCTTCCCCTTTGGTCATTGGCTGTTTGCATTGCTTGTTGCCATAGGCCTGTTTGCCTTGCTGGTTTTCCAATTGAGCTGCAGGGAGCAGATCTTGGAAAGTCAGCAGTGCAGAATGCTGAGGTCTGAACAGCAAGCAGTCTCTGCTGCCAGTTCAGAGGTCTCCTGGCATGGCAGTGGGAGGCTTTTGGGTGGTGGTGGCTGAACCCTGGGTTATTGCATTCACTCCATAAGACGCATGTACTTTCTCTCCCACCTTTCTGGAGAGAAAAAGTGCGTCTTATGGAGCAAAAAATACGGTAAATTTATACCCCGTCCATCTAGATGGACTAATATTTGTGTTTGAGAAGGACAGGGCATTGTGAGGTCAGCAGACTGCCAGTCCCTTTAGAACTGTTAAACCATATTCACTAGCTATACGACATCTAGTTAATTTGGTAACTCATTTGAACTTAACTGCTTCCTCAAAGTAATTCACTATTAACTATATGGAATTCTGCAGTCATTGACTTTTCAAGTCTGGCACAAATGGGCACATAATGACAGTTCATGACAGAAACAGGCCAGATTTATTGCTCCTGATGGAGAACCCTAAATATCTGTTTGCATTGAGAACTTGGTCCATTGAATTCAAACTCCTCTAATTTGCTTATATACATTTCTTAGAATTCTATTTATCTATTTTTCTGTACACACACACACACACACACACACACACTTTTGAATCACTAATGCATTTGGAAGTACTTCTATCTGATTGACAATTGATGATAGGTCTCAAAGTCTACTTCCATGTTAAATCAGATAATTGAAACTAAAGAGACAGTAATGTTTGTGTGATCTTTGATACTAATAGAGGCGTGAACTTCTGAGTACTATACAGTGCTAGTGGCAATATTCCTTCTACTCGCAGTTCTTTGAATTCATCTCCTCATGTTTGTACTTAATTCTGATTGCCTCATTTCAGACAATGTAAGAATTTCAATTTATGCAAAAGTGCTTTGGAAAGTACTGTAGAAGTAAAATCACCGGCAATTCAGTGGTGTCAGATATGATATTATTTTCAAAATACCTTACTGTGGTTATTGCCATTCTGTTAATGGCCTCAGCTGAACTAGGATAGAGTTAAGCTGTTATTTCCTTTTCTTGGGGAGGCATTTTATAAAATTATTCCTCCTATCATTCTATGTGAATGTAATGTTTCCATCCTTAATTTCTACATTATTTTCCCACATGCAGCTCATCTGAACTCAAAAGGACTGGAATGGGCAGATACTATTTTGGTTCATCTATATATGAAGAGCATGAAAGATTTTGATACTATAAATTCTGTCTATATGACAGCATTTGATTTGTGTCCCCCAGCAAGGTGGGTTCATAGTACTGTTGTCTTATATTTACGATACACTGGAATATAGTTCTTTATGACTTTCAGTTTCTTTCTCTTCGATGGACTGGTCTTTCTTTCACCAATGTGTATGTCCGTTTTCAAAAACATATGTTATTCTGGGTTTTAGAAATTCACTCATAAGTGGCACAGGAATGCTTGCTTCTTTAGTAAAGCCTTGTAAGGTAACTCTCCCAAGTACATAAACATAGTCCTAAAAAATCTCATATACTTTCTTGTTGAGTCCAGCCCCTTTGCTATCAAATTTTGTTTCAGGAGAACTAAAATCCTACTTCACACAAATATAATTGTCACATAATTGCCAAATTGCTGGTGAGCTTTGTGACATCTTTCAATAGCAGCCATTGCTAAAATTATTCAGGGAGATACAAGATATTTGATTAACAGATGAGTCTTCTTTTGCCTGGTCTCCATCTTTAATCTTTCGTAAATAAAATTCAAAGCAGTGTGGTTACTGAGAGAAGGATTTTAACCCACAGCATGTTTGAAGACATAAGTAACAGAAATGTATTTTGTGAGTTTGTGTAGAACAGAGGTATGCAAAGCACAGCTCTGGGGTTAAATGCACCCCATCAAGAGAGAATTTGTGAGCCCCCTCAGCCTCTTCTTTAACAACAACAAACTTGCTGCTTTTTGATGTTTCCCTTATTAAACAGGTTACGGGCATTCTCTGTTCTGTTTAACACCTCACCCTCACACATGTTGGCCATAAATAATTGGAATTCTGTTCAACCAACCAACCAACCAACCAACCAATAGCTGCGTTCAGTTCTATTTTCGGCAGTCAGAAACCTGGACCTGCCAAAGTTGGCCACCACACACGTGAGCATGAGTGCAGGAGCTCTAATCTATATCAGGATGCTGGCTTGAGGGCCCTTACCTTTCCCCTATTACAGTCCCAAATGAGATCATTCTCCTTACCTGTCTGTACCTATTGTGAAAAATTTACCTGTTCATTAGAGTAGATCAGTGTGTTGCAATAGATATTTCAGGTACATGGTCCTTGAATTAGACTGCGGTCAGAATATGTTGGAGGAGGAAGGGTTTAATTTCCTCTAACCTCTATACAAATGTCTCAGTAGAGATCTACTTTAGAATAAAGAAGAAGAAGAAAGTAACTCCAAGGTACCTTTATTCCTTCAAATGTATACTTCTGGCCTCAGGTAGTTCCAAATGCATGTGCTCTACTTGTAGAAGAATGCAGGTAACATGAAGCTTCATCCTTTTCTCTGAAACCTTAGTGCCACGGTGTTGCAGTATCCTTTTATATGCTTCAGGAAAGATTTTAAAGTAGATTACAGCATGATATTAAGGAGATTCTGTTCAGGTCATGAAAAAACGTAAAGCTCTACACTTTACCTGTCCTCACATGCTGTTTTTTTATCCCACAATATCAGATATTTTTTTCCATGCTTGCTTCAGTTAATTGAAAAAGCATGCTGAATCAGTTGCTGGCATCACTGTCATTCCTAGTTTTACCTTACTAAATAGCCATACTGGGGCTTTTTAATAAATTCAGTGCAAACATGTTTTCCTTTTCATTTCTCTTAATTTGATATCTTCAAATGCATTTCATTTCTATTTTCTCAATAAAAATGTTAATATATAAAGTTAATGAAATGAAGGCTCTACAATTAAAATATTTTTAATACTGCATAAAATCTTTTATAAGAAGCAAGTTCTTTGGGAATTTCTTGTCCTGTTGAGGGCTTTATTACTTATTTCAGTTAATAAGATAGATTTCCTCCTACTTAGTAATAGCTTTACTAGTAATTGGATCTCTGTGAAACTCATTGCACTGAAGACTTTCTTGAGATAAATATCCAGTATTCCTTATTAATGTCATGCCCCATAATTTACAAAAGAGAAATCTGTGTGTTATCCCAATATATAATCAGTTGAAAAGAGGCCCAGAAATAATTGAATTATGTTTCAATCTCTATGTTCTAGAGAAAGTATATAGGAAATAGTAAACTGTTCAAAAGATATACAGAGCTTGGAGGAGTTACTTTTTCGGACTACAACATGGAGTATCCAGATAGCATGTCACTTGCTGTCCATCTTACCAAAAAGGTAGCTTTTTGAAGCTTTATCCCAAGCTGCATTCCCACAGTGTCAGTAGGCAGCTGAAACTTCTTTGTGTGGGTTCCTCCTTCACTGAAACAAATTCCTTTCAGTTTTAACATTGTACATTTAAAGGCTTTTCATGGTCACTCAGGCTCAAAGATGCTGGGAAATTACATCTTTTGAGCATGCAACCCATAATGGACATATTGTTTAGACAATATAGGTATGGTGTGGTACCCTATGCCTCCTTCACCACTACTCTGGCATAAGAGGGCTGCAAGTATTAGAGTGGCATTCCCAAGCATATTGGAGCTTAAATAAACATATCAACCCATTCACAGTGGATGTTAACCTGAATGGTGGTAGTGATGGTTCTTTAATTATTTTGATAACATTTTGAGAAGGCAGTGTGATTTTAAGCATGTGCAGAGATCTATGGAGTTTTGCAACAAGGAATGGAAGGTATGTGTGCTTTGAGTGCTAAAAAAAGTCAGAGCCAGAAGGAAGGACAAGATATTTTGTAAAGGATCAATTTGATGGTGGTGGGGTGATGACAGAAGGGTACGTACTTTTATGCCGTGTAGTGTTTCACTTTAACACATTTTAATAACACATTTGTTCAAATATGGAAATATTATGATAGATATCTTTTAATATGAAATGATAATTATTATTTCAGGAACTGTAATGTTGCTTTAAAAATACTCAGATTTTTGAAGTACCGGTAATATCCTGTCTAGTAATTTTTAAAATAAATTTAGGCAGCAAATCCCTCTGGCATAAATATCTTGCAGGCTTATACATGTATATATATTAAGGAGAGCGTATTTACTCACATATCTTCTGGGGTCTGTAGCTTCAGCAGCAGAAAGGGCTCCCTTCCATTCTTATAAGAAATCACGCTGAATTAGCAGTTGGCAAATGTAGCCTTCCTGATGTTGGTTGGTTAGTTCAGTGGTTCTTAACCTTGGGTTACTCAGGTGTTTTTGGACTGCAACTCCCAGAAGCCTTCACCACCAGCTGTGCTGGCTGGGGTTTCTGGGAGTTGCAGTTCAAAAAGACCTGAGTAACCCAAGGTTAAGAACCACTGGGTTAGTTGATTATTTGTTTGCTGCCTTTCTCCCCATTGTAGAGTCATGACAGATCGCAAGAATTAAAACTATACAATAATCAACAATTTTAAGACATCATAAACATTATATTAAAAAAACAATTAAACATATAAAAGATTAAAAAGAAGATTAAAAACAAAATTTTTAAGATTCCTAAAAACATCTAAAAATCTCATTTAATAAATGAGTTCCTTATTGCTTAAAAGCCTTCCTGAACAGGAAGGTCTTTGCCTCGTGACAGAAGGACAAGAAGGAGAGGTCCAACATAATTTCTTGGCTCTCCCTCACCAGAACAGTTTGGGAAGGTAGTAGTAGAGCTGAGAGAAGGGCCTCCCTAGAAGATCTGAAAAGCTGAGAAAGCTCATATGAGGTGATACGATCCTTCGGATTTAGAGTGCTACTTTTACCCCCATGGCCAGCTGTATCAGTAATGAGGAATGCTGGCAGAGTACAACAGTTCCTTAAGGGTAGCATTTTACCCACCCATTGACTTAATCTGTTAGTCTTGATTATAGTCTATCTGTGGAAGCCCTGGGCCTTACATACATTTTGACTTACCAACGTTCCATTGATTCAGTGGGTCTTTTCTAGTTATAATTAACTATGGGAGTCAACCTGTGTCCTCTAATTACATGAGTTGTTTCCCCTTCCGCAACCAGTTGTTTGATGTGCATGAAAAATGTCAGTGTGCATTAAGGAATTCTGAGACTTAGGATTTCTAAAGTTTAGTGTCAAATGTGAAAGATCTGTTGTTCAGACCTGTGTAGAATTCATTTGTGACTCCCATTGTTTGCTATAGATCCACTTCCACCTCCCTTCAACAAGGCATCTTGTACATGTGGTTTGTCAAAGCATGCAAGTGGTGGTAAGAAGAGCAAAGAGAAGGAGCTGTGTCCTTCATTTCCCTTACATTCTTTGAGCAGTTGTGCTGGTTGGGCCATGAAGGAGAGGTGGAGACAGTGGTGGTGTGTTGTGGAACTGATTCTTAAAGGTGGAGACAGTGGTGGTGTGTTGTGGAACTGATTCTTAAAGCCTACTTTCACCTGAGAAACAGAAAAAAAGAATTTCAGTTATATGTCCAACCACAGACGAAGTGTCACTGTATTCCCTTAAAAATGTCACAAAGAACATTGTGTTTTCTCTTCTGGTTTCAGAGTTTGTGTTGAAGCCCCTTTGCCAGAAGGAGTGTTGTTTCAGATGGACTGCCTTCAATATCAATCTGATGGGATGATTGGTGATGTACCCAGCTGTGAGAAACAAGTTATGCATGTACAGAGCATCTCTCACTGGGCACCTGCCAACATAGGACCTTACAGTCAGTGCATACAGGTATGCAGTATTTAGTTCCTCTAAAGAGTGTCATCACTATAGAGAACCCATTAGCCATCCATCTTAAGAGAAATTAATATTGTTTTTTGTTTTATTTTTATTGCATCAGAAGATATAATTCTATAGTTTTGAAGCAGAATGAGATGAAAAAGTTACTGGTGACATGAATGTTCAGTGATGCAAAAATATACAAAATGCTTACATTTCTAAAGGGATACTGAAAGCTGATATGGAGACTCGTGTCGTGAAATCTGTGTTGATTAGTGCAAATAACAATCCCTGTGAAAATAGAGATTTTGCATATACAGTGGACCCTTGACTTACAGACGGCTTGACTTACAGACTTTTTGAGTTACAGACTTCTCTGGCCGCAAAATTTAGGTTTGACTTGCAGCCTGAGAATTGACTTACAGACCAGAAAAAAACCAAAATGGAACAAAAACGGCCTGTTACGGGATTAATCAGTTTTCAATGCACTGTAGGTCAATGGAGACTTGACCTACAGACTTTTTGACTTGAGAACTGCCTTCCAATACGAATTAAGTTCTCAAGTCAAGACCCCACTGTATGTTGTAAGGAATTAACTTCATAGTAAGACATACCTTGGGATTCATTGCTGCTAGGGCTGAATTGCAATGCCTGTATTTGGAGCAAATGCTTTATTGTTTTGTCATTAAACAGTACAGAAAAGTGTTGGCAAAAACTGTAAATGCATGATTTGTACACAGCTAAGATGGTATGTCCTCGCCATCACAATCTGGGTATGTCATGCACACTAGAAAATGAAATGCTAGTATCGGAAATACTTTTTATAAGAGTCTTCTGTAGATTGGCACATCTCATAGTGAGAGACAAAACAGCTGGCTAAATTAATCCTGACACAGCAAAACCACTATGTTAGAAAGCAAAAGGAAAATCAACACACACAACTGCCACTTGAAAACATTCCTATCCCCTTTCACGTGTATAATGTCTAGTAGAACTCAGCTTGTGTTCTGGAGTAATTAACAGCGATTGTATGCTAATTCCTGATCCTCACCAGGCATTGCAGACCCTGGTCTCCTTCAACGATATCAGCACATCTTCCTCCATTCTGGCCAGCTGTTTCCCACTGATCCCATTCCCCAACAACACCTGGACTTTCCTCATCGCAGCCTTCCTGCGAGCCCTGCTTCACTTATGCTAGGGCACTGCAGGGTGAGGGGCAGATGGCCCTCTAGAAGTACCAGCTGCCTTCACACCCTCATATATACATGAAACTTTCATTGTGAGGTGGCCATAATTATTTCCTGTTGAGGACTGTGCATGAAAAAAATAATTGTAGAAAGATAACAACCATTACTTTTTTTTACTATAAAATCATTATAATAATTATATAACGTCAGTACAATAACAATTCCTAGAACTGCATCAGGGCTTTCAGAGTTACTTTTAGTTCAGATGTGAAAACATTGATAGAAAGATGAGATATTAAGCTTTAGTTAAAAAACAGCTCCACTGCTCAGTATCTTGCATATTTCATACAGCATGACATGAAAAGTAATTTTGTGTGTATCTCTCAATCACAGAAAGTGTAAGCAAAAATCCACTGGGATTATTATAGGCAATGCATGTTATTTTATTCAATACAGCTGCAAATTAAGAGACCTGGTGTGAACACAGTGATTGAATCAATTTTTTTGTCATTACCAAATCAAGTAAGCTTCATTAGATGTTGGCAATGTTACATTCTCCTATCAAATGCAAGGTAGCTGTAGAAATGGTGGGAAAGGCAGAGAAGGAACAAATCCATCATAAGTACAAGGCCACACATACAGGGTCAAGAACTTGGAATGTTAACTCCACTGGAGCAGAAGTATGTTGTAATAATTAATGGGAGGGCCAAGGATGAACCTGGGATTCAGAAGCAATTCAGGTGACCAAGAAGAAAGATAGTGATCTGAAGCAGAAGGAAAAAAAGGCCTGATTGATGTCACGTCCCCAGTGA